>NC_056733.1:1216485571-1216725571 GCF_019279795.1 Protopterus annectens | reverse complement strand
CTTATGGATAATCTGCAAGACTTGCTTTAATAACAGCTAATTTCTTTTTTCTTCCATACATGGCAAGAACTGTCTAATATCCACTTCATACATTGCTGAATTCTGTCATCCAGCAGCCTTTTGATGAGAATGGTTTTCCACCTATTTTTTTTAAGTCCCCCACCTTGTATATTCAGCTAGGGCCTTCTCCTAATATACCTATTTTTTTGAAAGATGGTACCCCCCATAGGCACTCTAAATTTTCTTGATGTACTTTAATGTGTTATTGTAATCACCTCTGCTTCTTAATTTAATAATGTGCACATTAAGCTGTTATAGTGCTTCTTCACATGGATTATTGTGATAAACATTAAAACATGCTTACTTATGTGAATTACTTCCATTACGTTCATGAGCTGAGTCTGTTGCTTGCTAAGTGTGTCTAAGGAATGTATTTTTTGAACAAATGATCTTGATTGTTACTGAGCATAAATCTAATTTACTCCAATCAAAACATTTGAGCTGTTGTCTGACCCATCATCTCATTCATTGATTGGCTTACATAATCCAGAAAGCTTGCCAGAACCACTGTCCCTTTAAAGCTTGCGATCCTGTTTTTTAAACACATGATGCTATACAGCTGCTGGTGGAGAAAATTACTTGAGTACAGTCCAGTGACTCAATAAATCTCTGCTTAGTTTGTGCTTGGAATAAAAGGTCAGAGGTCAGAAAATTGTTAATACGTGCTGGGTTTTGATAACTGAAATCTATTGCCTTCAATAACAGAGAGCAGGTATCATTAGCTAGGAAAGCCTTCAGTTTTTATCTCACCTTTGCACACCACTGTATCCTGTCACATAAATAAGAATGTGTATGGAAAAGAGATTTGGAATATACATGAGAACTAGTTGTTGCCCTGCTTTGACCAGGTTTTTGTAGTATATGAATGTAGCTCTTCTTGAATAAAGACAGCTCTATTTTTTCACTGACAGTTATGATTGAAGGGGAAAATACAGAATATGGCAAGCATGAGAAAGACAAGAAAAGAAAGTAAGAGTGGTAGATGTCTTTAATGGGAAATAATAAATAAGTGACGAAATGTGTGGGGGACCTGAAGAAAGATTATTAGATCAGACATAGATAGAAAAATGATATATAAGGGCTTTGACAACTACACAAGATAGTTTATTTTCACTATTTGTAATCTTTGCATCATTCCACCCAAAAAAAAGGGATACGTTTAGTGCATTAAGGAAATGGAGGGAAGGAGGGATTGAGATCCCACATATCAGATGTGCAGGCAGGCTTCCTGTTCTGTGTACAAACTTTCTTCCTGCTGTCAGTTACAATTTAAAATTTCTAGGTATTAACTGTAAACTGTGCACTTCTACTCCTTTTCATAATGTATTTATTATGTTCTACAGCTAGTTCCTTTATATTTTCATGTTAACTGCAAGATTTCATAAGACCTTAATTCTGTCTTGGGGGTGATTTTTCACCCAACTGTGTACTGGTGCATTTTGCACTCAGTGAGCACCTGCAGGTTTCTTATGCAAAGACATTCAATTTAAAATGGCAGCTGTGTCCTGCATCACATGAATACAGCGATGTGTTCATTTTGTCCTAAGGCATACAACTCCTCCATACTTCATCAAGATGTGTGACATGTTGTTGGCAATCAAGTAAACTGTGTGGCACATATTCAAACTTTGGCTTGGATGTCTGAAATGCAGTGGGTTAAAAGTACAGTAATATTTACAAACTGTGCATTACAGACTTTGTACCATGAGTAATTAGTCTGATTATTCAAAATGCAGATGTTGAATCCCAACACTTTGAACCTGTTTGTTACATGCAAAGTAATGGCTTTAGGTGAACTCAAAATCAGAGGGTTTTTTTTGCAGGTGGGGCAACCCCCCCCCCCCGAACTTGTATATACTAATTCCATGGTCACACAGCAGTAATGAAAGGCGAAACTCCAAAAAGTAGTGCACGGTGATTTAATGGATCTGTATTGAAATATCAGCACTCAAAATGCTGAGTGATGAAAAAACAAAAAAAAAAACAGACTAAAAATAATGGAGAAGAACAAATCTCAGCAGCAGTGAATATAGTAACAGAGATAAAACAACGGGAACTGAGATCTTTAGAAAACGGTAGGAGCAAACTACATATGAAAAAATGGGAACTCTGTGAGCAACACATACAAGGGAGAAATGAGGTCTAAAAGGTGAGATGACTATGTAATGTCTGAGTGAAAAAGATTGGATAGATTATAAGTGATGTATAACGTTTGCAACTGGGAGTGTGTCAGTATGGGTTGTGATGAAAAATGCTTGCAACTAGGATTGTGTTGGTATGGTTTGTTTTCATTTATATAAATGTATGATTGTCTATGTAATAAATGATGGTTTAATAAAGATGTTTCTTGTTTAAGGAAAAAAAAAACAAAGGCAGGAATTGAATAATTTATGTAATATTGCTTAGGTCATATTATATATAGTAATATATGTGAAGTATAATGTTTGTTATGTTAATATAGTTTGATTACTTTTATATGAATGTACATTTGCCTGTGTCATAAGTGATAATTCAATAAAGATGTTTGAAAAAAAAAACTTCTTTTTACAGGGGGCAAGCCCCTCTGCACCCACCATGTGGGGGCCAAGATCCCACTCACCCTAAGCTTATATATACCAACTCTCGAGTTTGCCATACCTTGGAGAAAAGGGAATATTCCAAGAAATTGCATCTTGGACTTGATATATACATGTCTGAACTTTTGGCCATTCAGTCTCCACGTTTTGGGACTTGCTCTAGCGGGTCCCAATATTTCAAATGGTTACTGATTTAACACAGCCCTTAAACTTTATCAGCTGTCATTTGGCAGGGAAGCTACCATCAACTACTTCCCAGGGAGACAGAGAGTAGCCTATTGGAGAGCGTTAGAAATGACCACAAATATGTGATCTATAATATCAGGAACAGAAATATGGGACATTTGGAAAGAATGGTGTAAATGGAGACTTATGGTAGGTGATAAAATTTTGCATCTAAGAACAATTTGATAGTCTGCAAGGAGAAAAAAAGAAGTAGAGCAGTTAAGCTAATGAATAACATATTTAATTGTAATGGGATGGGGAGGTAATGAGGTTATAATCTTGTCATGAGCTGGTGAGGCCATGAAGTTATAAAATGAAATGCAAAGTAATGTAAGTCACCTGAGAGGTATGCATCATAGGCTGCTAAAATAACTCACACCTGGATTCTGAAAGGTGTGCATCAGGATAATCTGTTCCTTTATATTACCAAGAAATGATTGTAATGTATTTTATTAATATGATAACATTGGTGAAGTCTTTTGCAGGCCATGTTTGGCTGTAAGACACAAATGATCACACCAAACCCTTTATACTGAAAAAAGAATACAACCAAAACACCATTATTTATTATTAAAGCTCTGTATTTATAGATTCATAGTTAGGGTAGCATCATAAAAATAAAACTTGTATTCATTTTGTAATAGGTGCCATCCATACATAATACTACAAAACAGGAGCAATTTAAGTACAGGGGAGAAGCTGCTTTAAAGTGCGACACACACCCCCATCAGCGAATGGAAAAGTTACACACCTGTAATTGTAGTAGCTGTTCTTTTTGTATCTTATTTCACAGAGCTGGAGTATTAGGAACATTGGCACAGCCAAGACTGTTGCATTTACAGTGGCATACATTGATTACATGTGTTTTTACAGATGTAATCTCCCTTTGTGTGGGCTCATTCATGTTTAAACATCATTGTGCACCCAGTCATACATCATTGCATTTGTACTGCTCCATTCTGCAGAGTTTGCCTTATAACTAGTGTACACTTACTTTTAGTTTCCATCTTTTAACAACCGCAGCAAATCTCTGCCTCAGGCCATTTGTTTACCTTGTTTGGCTGGGAATGCAGAAGCACTGGGTTTGTAAAGGCTTAGACTGATGGTTTCCCACTAACTTGGGAGATGTGGCCTGCTTCACTCCCCTCCCACTGCTCTCGTAGTACTTTTTAATGACATCACAAACCTGCTCAAGGACAGAGCTTCGTATCAGAACAATTTCCACAAATCCATCCGTTATAATAGTATTAATGTTTTATTTCCACAAATCCATCCGTTATAATAGTATTAATGTTTTCTTTCCTATTCACTCATTCTCTCACTTAGTGTCTGCTCAGTCAGTGCAGTATCCACCACAGTACATCTGATATTGTCTTTCCCACTTGCTTACTCTGTGACTGCCCAATAAATATCCACCCTTCCTTTCCTTTGCAGTCCTACAGACCCTTCCCTTCCAATCTAAAAAGCCATCTCTTCCTTTCCCAACCCACCTATCAGCTCATTTAAACAACCTTACTTCATCTTATTCATTTTTACTCCGGACTCCACACTACTCATAGGATCATAGGATCACAGGAAGTTACTAGGCTATTGGTCCTGAGACCCTTACAAGCCTAGCCAAGAATTTAACCCATGTTCCAGCAAGTCAGCACCCAATTCCTCTGTCCGGCAGGGATACAGATGGAATCCCAGGGGTGTATTTTCTGTTCCCCATCCAGTTATCCAGGTTGCCCTTAAAAAGGGTTAATGAGGTGCTCATCCCCCTTTCCTAACTTAGCACCCTATTTTAATTAATACTCAGTAGTGCAAATACTTGTGTTTGATTCTCAGCTCTCTCTCGCTTACTGTTAGTCAACTCACTCACCATCTTCTTGGATTCTCAGCTGTGTCTATCTCACTTCTTATCCAACACATTCACTATTCTAATCACTATTAACTTTCACTGACCGCACTCTATTATAGATCTTTATGCCTAACTTTATAACTTCATAGCCTCCCCATCCCATTACAATTAAATATGTTATTCACTAGCTTAACTGTTCTACTTCTTTTTTTCTCCTTGCAGACTATCAGATTGTTCTTATAGCCAAACTTTTCTCACCTACCATAATTCTCCATTTAAACCATTCTCTCCAAAATTCTTCAACAAAAAAGACCCTGCATCTATTTAGCAGCGTATCTACTCATTACTTTACATACAGGATGTTTATCTCTCCTGTCTACCACTCCATAACAAAGCAAAAAAAATGAAAATAAAAATTACCTTTATAAAACCACTTTACTCCCTCTGCCATTCTTAAAGAATTAAACTAGGTGGTGATATACATGCTAACCTAGGCCCTCTTCCATCTCTACCCACCTACACCCACATCCCATCTGGTTACCTCTAGTAATGCTAAACATCTATACTTTACTTCAATAAATGTACGTAGTGTTTGTAATAAAATCACTGAACTGCATGTCTGGATCTCTCATCATACACCAGCTATTGCTGGCTTTAAAGAAACATGACTAAAACCTCATGGAAAAGACAAAAAAATTCTTCCCCCAGGATATAGCATTATTAAAGCTGACAAGCTAAACAAAAAAGTGCAGTGGCACAGCAGTAGTGTTGTCACCTCACAGCAAGAGGTTCTCGAGTTCGATTCGGGTACCTTCTGTGTGGAGTCTGCATGTTCTCCCTGCATTCGTGTGGGTTTCCTCCTGGTGCTCTGGTTTCCCCCCGTGTTACAAAGACATACATCTAGAGTGTTTCTCCCCACGCCTATGCTGAAAATTGGCTTTGTTCCAAGCTGGACTTTCCTTGTAAACAAATAATAAATAAATAAAAGTTGGAGGGGTTGCTAACCTCTAGTCTAACACATAAGTAGTTTCAAAAACTCTGTTGAAATTCAATAATGCAGAGATACATATCTCCTACATAAAATTATATGGCCACAAGTTTTGTTGTATACCTGTTGTATATATCCCTCTAGAAACAATATATCTACCCTTGAAAACATCATTTACTGGATCTCACACAATATTACCAATGAACAATCATCCTAGGTGAGGTCAGCATCAGCTGGTGTACTTTTATATGTAACTATCCTCCTTTTAGCATCATCCTTCATGAGTTCATTCAGCTTATTATTTCTCCTGCTCACTGTAATAAATCCCAGGGCACTAGTCCCACTCTTGTCTGGATTCTGGTATCTGATACTTGCAACTACACTGCATCAGGAACCCTTCCTGAATCCCTTAGTGATCACGGTCCTACATAGGCTATCAGGTGTATTACTCACCATACGGAACCCTTCCTGAATCCCTTAGTGATCACGGTCCTACATAGGCTATCAGGTGTATTACTCACCATACGGAACCCTTCCTGAATCCCTTAGTGATCACGGTCCTACATAGGCTATCAGGTGTATTACCATATGGAGCCCTTCCTGAATCCCTTAGTGATCACAGTCCTACATATGCTATCAGGTGTATTACTCACCAAATGGAACCCTTCCTGAATCCCTTAGTGATCACAGTCCTACATAGGCTATCAGATGTGTTACTCACCATACAGAACCCTTCCTGAATCCCTTAGTGGTCACGGTCCTACTCTAGGCTATCAGATGTATTACTCACCATACGGAACCCTTCCTGAATCCCTTAGTGATCACGGTCCTACATAGGCTATCAGATGTGTTACTCACCATACAGAACCCTTCCTGAATCCCTTAGTGATCACGGTCCTACATAGGCTATCAGGTGTATTACTCACCATACGGAACCCTTCCTGAATCCCTTAGTGATTACGGTCCTACATAGGCTATCAGATGTATTACTCACCATACGGAACCCTTCCTGAATCCCTTAGTGGTCACTGTCCTGCATAGGCTATCAGGTGAATTACTCACCATACAGAACCCTTCCTGAATCCCTTAGTGATCACGGTCCTACATAGGCTATCAGATGTATTACTCACAGTGCCAAACAACACATATACAAAAATACTTTTGATCTCAAAATTTGACTCTGAATCATTTTCAGCTGGTCTGAACTAAGTTAACTGGACTATTATTCAATAAATGAGGCAGTAGAAAAGTTTTGTTTAACTTTTTTTAAGCATCCTAAACAAGCTTGTTCCACTATGTATAAAAGAGTAAAATCTAATTTTCCTCTTGGCTTCCTAATCAGAGTAGAAGTCTTATGCAAAATAGAAACAAGGCATGGAAAGACTGGCAGAAACATAAAATTGCAAAAAATCTACAGCACTGTAAAGAACTTTGCATCATTACTAAAAAGCAAGTCTGCCTTAATAGGAAACAAAACTATTCTAATTTACAACATAACCATAGATATAACACCCCAAAATTCTGATCATGTGCTAAAACATTTTACACCAAGGAAACAGCATTGCCCTTAACCCTTATCACAATAACTACCCCTTAGAAACAGACATCAAGTTTAACTTGTGTTTCATTTACAGTATAGCTACCCTTACCAAGGAATCCTTTCTTGTTTCCCTTGATTCATGTCTACTCCCATTCAGTAATACCCCATACTCACACACAGAAAAATAAATAAATAAATTAAAAAAAAAAAAATATATATATATATATATATATATATATATATAAAATCCAATATTATCCAAACTTAAACCCTGCTCATCCTCTACAGATAACCTTCTTCAGAAAGCCTCAAACATGTTGCTAACACCACTCTCCAGCCTGATAAAGAGGCCAGTACAGGAGTCCGATACTCCTATCATCTGGAATAAATGCAATATTATACCACTCCAGAATGATCTCAGAAATATTGGGAAAATGTGTCCATAAACAACTAATCCAGTATCTCTTAAAGGAACAATTACTAACAGATACTCAACATGGTTTTAGACTTGCCCATAGTACAACAACTGCCCTACTGACTTAATAATTGTAAAAGTGCTCCTTTATTTTGGGACAAAAGTCTTCTTCTTCTTCTTCTTCTTTCGGCTTTTTCCCGGTTAGGGGTCGCCACAGCGGATCACCTCGTCCGCACATTGAATGGCAGTGGAGTTTCACGGTGTCGAGTTGCCAGCCCGGCACCCAACCTTCCACAGAAGGCACACTCACACGCACACCTAGGGCCAATTTAGAGTGTCCAATCCACCTGCAGCATGTCTTTGGGATGTGGGAGGAAACCGGAGCACCCGGAGGAAACCCACGCGACCACAGGGAGGACATGCAGACTCCGCACAGAAGGCACCCCAGCCGAGGATCGAACCGGAGAACCTCTTGCTGTGAGGCGGCAATGCTAACCACTGCACCACCGTGGCCGCCCTATTTTGGGACAAAAGTAACATATAAAAATAGACACCTAAATTGGTGCACCATGTAGGAGTGACATAAAGGTATTTGTCAAAAGATCAGAAAACAAAGAATGACAGAGTGCTTTTCATTATCAGATTTTATTATATTTTTTGGTAAAAAAGAGTTTTCTGTTAAGATGATTCAGACTGTATTCAATATGGGAATCAGTAGCAGGAAGGAATAAAGGCTGGTAAATTCACAGTTCATAGTGATATAGCTGGCAAACTCACAGTGCATATTGATATAATTGTTGTTTATGATTTAATGACAAATCCATTTATTTTAATGTATACAGAACAGCTGGCGTTCTTGACCATTTTAATGCGGCTGAAGTAAAGTTTATGAAGTCATAGGTGAAACCGACCTGTGATGTATATAGAGTATTCCTGACCTTTGCATGCCCAAGTTCTTACAAGTAATGCCCATATACTTCTAAAATGTGAGGGTAAAGGAGAACTATTATAACATCTAGGTCAAAGCTTTGGGGGGGTGGGTAGCAGACTATTACGGCCTCATCCTTATAGACCATACGTGGAGTACAGAAGCTACAGAATAACTGAGTAGCACACTTCTTAACTTAACTCAGTATTTTTTGTCAAGTCCTATCATCTACTGGCCATGTGATGGACGAGGTTATTTAAAGAGACCCTTATAGGCAGGAAAATGTACCAGTTCACAGAGGAGTGCTATAAAGTCCTCAAGTACACTTAAGTAGCTCACAAAAAAACAGAATCCAGAATCCGGAAGTTGAAAAATACTGAATGCGCAATCCCCCAAAAATGCTTAATTTGAATGTGCAGTTCTAAGACTAAAAAGCACAGCTGAACAAAGAGTGAATACCTCTGTTTGCCCAATGATTTTTTGGGGGATTTCCTGCAGTTATAGGAATATAGTCAGCATGTAACTTAGTTTATATGGAGTGGCAAGCTCCTCTACCTATTATTCCCACACCCCACTACTATATTATTCTCACTTCAGTCATAAAACCTAAGCTTTGTGCACCTCATGGCTTCATCACAAACTATGTATTGCACTAATCTCCATGGCAATGGACCTACTACGTGAGAATAACTCAGATGATCATGTAAAGTGGTGGGGCTAGGGAATGAGGCCTTCCATAAACATGACTTGGAGAACTGTTGCAATGAAAATGGCAATATTAAAAAAATAAGTTGCCACTCTCTGGGGTTTTCCCTGGTTTATTACTGTTATGCTAAAGATATGGAATTTTCAGGATTGATATTACATGATTTTGTGTCTCATTATAGCATGGATGGGAAATCCTTAGAACTCCAGGTTAACAGTACGCTTGACAAATATGAAGATCATTAAATTGTGATGAGCAGTCAAGATATTACAGACCTCTGCTGGAATTTCCTGTTGGTGATTCTGGTTTCTAATAGGCTAGTACTTACATTTATTTGTTGAAGCTGATTAAAATTCCGGTGATGTGAATGTTCGTTAAACTAACGTTTTGGTATTGTCTTGTTTAAGTAAATTTGATTTTATGGAATTTTGGTCTACCCAAATAGACCCATATATACATAAATATATACAATTTTTTTTCCCCCAAAATTTGATCTACTGAAACAGTTGCTGATTTCGAACCATACGTCCTTTTTTGTCAATGGTTCAGACTGTAATTTCGACCAATTAAGTTATCAGGATCTTCATTTTATTGCAGTACATACAAAGAAGCATGCTATACTGGTCAATGCTATGACAAACTGTACCACAACCACAACTTTTACAGTGTCCTTGTCCTTCAATTATCTATATATATATATATATATATATATATATATATATATATATATATATATATATATATATATATATATATATATATATATATATATATACACACACATGTACTTCTAAACATCAAAGTACACAAATTCACAAATCTTGAACAGCTAATGATTGATCCAGAAAGATCAATAGCCAAAACAATGAAAAAACTCAATACTTATGTTTTTTGCAGGGCCAAGCCCCCCCTGCACCTCCACACCCCCTGCTAAGTATATATATATATATATATATATATATATATATATATATATATATATATATATATATATATCAACTCTGAGATTGCTCTACATTGGGGAAAGAGCAAACGTACCTATCCTCACTGTGCACAATCTTGCACAGACTTAACACCAGTAGAAGAGATCAAATGAGTTTAGATCACTTCTGCAGGGTGTTAAACATGCTCGAGATTATGAACATTCAATTATATGGAGTGTTTCTGTATATATATATATATATATATATATATATATATATATGCATATATATATATATATATATGTGTGTGTGTGTGTGTGTGTGTGTGTGTGTGTGTATACATGCATGCATAAATATATATACATATATATATATATATATATATATATATATATATATATATATATATATATATATATATATATATATATATATATATATATATGTATAGATATACAGTATGCATACATAGATATATATTAAATATCAAATACCACACCATCTATACACCTAAAAATATACAATATCTACACATACTAATTGTAAGATCATATAATGTGAAACTTCCTTAACTCCACTGTTCCATGATGTCTCTGTTAACAGCAGACAGGTTTTGACAAAATAAGGAACTGTCAAAACAAGGTGGCCAATTCTAATTTCAATAGAATGTTAACTGATTAATAGCATTTATCCAGTGACCAGAAGCATTTTCAGAGAGACCATTACAAAGCACTTCCTCCCATTACTGTTTCCAACCTGAAAACAGACACACACACATACACAGACACAAACACACCTACATACATACACACACACACACACACACACACACACACACACACACACACACACACACACACACACACACACACACACACACCGAAGTGGAACCATGTGAAACAGGCAAATACAGAAGTGGACTGGAGATGAGTCCCTGTAAATTTAATTTTATATTGTAATTCTCAGGTTGCTACTGTAAATAGAGAAAAGGGCACACAGTAATCTTGCTCTTAAGTACAATAATAGCAAATATTCTCAGGCAAATAAAGGACTGGGGAGTTAGTCTGTGACGGAATAGATGTGAGCTACAAGTAGCGAAGCTCTAACTTTGTGTTTCTGTTCTTATTTTTAATCACAATGTTCTTTTTACAGTTTATCCTTGTTATGTTTCTGTTCTGGAAAAAAAGCAATACAGTTTGACTGAGTTCTTTTCTTTCTGTGATTCCACTGAAAATGGATTTATCCAGCTGGATATTCTTGGTTACCAAATATTAAAGAAAGATGAAAACATGCATGAATTTGTGTTCCAGTAAATGGAGACCTGAGTTAATGAGTTATTTTTACTTGCGTCTAGTCTATGCTAGAGAGAAGACTGTGCTGTGGGATCATTGTTGGGGAAGCAGAGGGACATTCAGTTCTTGGCATATTGAAAAAAGGGTAGTTGTCATTGGAGAAGATACAGAACCAAAGGTGACCTAGAACCTTGCCTTTAGGAACACCAATGGAGTCAGGAAGATAGGAAGGAAGGGTTGATTCCCAGCATACGGCATTTTGTGGGAGAGATACTTTTTAAACCAAGTGAGGATTTAAGGGTACAGACTGATATCCCCTGTCTTTTAAAGACATACAAGGAGGCTGAAGGCTATTTTACGTCAAAGATTAATACTGAGATAACATTCATAGGGTGAATGTCAGCATAAGCATATGGGGACTTGAGAACTGCAGAATGTCGTTATTTTAATTTTTTGAAAACATAGGAGATCTAAACTTGTTGAAAAAATAGTGTATTCCCAGTTATGTCCTGTCCCACAGCATGCTTAATAACTTTCAGAATGGTTATCCTAACCATGGCACCAGCACTCCAGTGTTGCATAATTTACACCATAAATTTCTCTACATCTGAAAATTCCAAAACACTGAGTGGTAGTAGTTAGAGCGTTGTTGCCTCACAACACTTGACTGTTTGTTCCAGTCTCTGTCTGGTATGCATTCTGTGTTGGATGTACAGGTTCTCTTTGTGGTCACATGGACTTTTGTTGGGTGCTATGGTTTTCTTCCACACCCAAAAGACATGCAGATAGGCAGACTGGCTGTCATCTATGCTGTCTGTAGTAGTACATAATGAAAGTATGGGGATCTCATGATGAACTCTGTTGCATCCAGGTTTAGATTTCTGCTTTATGGAACATGAGTTCTGGAACAGTCTGTTGATACCTGGTGACCCTTTGATGGATAAATAAGCTATCAGAAAATGAATGAATTTGATTATCAGGCCAGTGGTGTTGTGCTGCCTTAGAGCTTTTGGTTCACTGATTTGATTCCAAGATGGGTACCTTGCATGAAAAATCTGTAAGCCCTCCCTTTACCAATATGGGCTTTCACCATGTGCTGCAGTTTTCTACCATATTTGAAAGTCATTTTTTTATGGAATTGGCAACTTTTAATTGCCTCAAGGTATACATGTGTTTGTGTCTGCCTGTCTGTGCCTCTGTATGTGTCTGTGACTTGGTGTGTGTATGTTTGCCTGGCTTTCTGCCAGTGACTGTGTTTGTCTGTGTATGTCTGTCTGTAACTCATGTATGTGTACGTGCACATGTTTGTCTGTCTGTCTATCTGTGTCTGTATATATGTATGTGGGGTGTGTCTGTGTGCATGTGGGCAGACTGGGCGGCCTGTGTATGTATCCTGTGATGGAATGCCATTCCAACCAGGACTGGTTCTCTACATTGTGTCTATTTCTTGCTAAGACAGGCCGTGCCCCTCTTTTAATCCTGAATAAACTAAAGGTGGTATAAAGATTGAATGAATACTTATGTTCAAATGGATTATTTATGCTAAAGCTCTCTCAATGTTGTAGTCATATACTACAAATTCAGTTACTCGCTGTCTCTAATTTCTCTTTGTAACTACCAGTAAACATTTCTGTTGGCATTCTTATACTAGATTACAAATAGCTGATTAACAAGACTGAATCTTTGGGGCTTGTGGTTTCCTCCTGCACAGCATTATGCAAATAGCAACCTACTATTTGAAAATCACATGTGTGAAGGGGTAAACCAACCTAGAAAATAGGCACATGCCTCTAAATATAGGCACATTGTGTGCAGGGGTAAATCAGGCCTGAAACTAGGAACATTCTTGCAAAACAGGGACAGATGACAGGTCTAAAGGACACTTTAAGTAGCTCACCAATCTAATAATTGCTTCTGCCCTGTGCTATGTCCAATGTTCTCTCTCTCTCTCTGTCCCCATAGTTATTTTTTGTGATTTTTTTCACTCATTCAGAAATTGAAATGATCATTTGTAACCAGTGTACTACTTAGGTAAACAAATGTAAAATAAAATAAATTTAAAAATAAAAAAATGTAGCACTTGGGGAAAGCCTATGCAAAAATAGGGAGAGCATCCAAACTCTACCCTGACAGTGATTCCAGATACTGACTGATGCTGCCAAGAGAACACTTTTCTGCAGGCATATCAGTGACAGCTAGCAAGGATCATGCTAAAGTCCTTTCCACCTGCTGATGTCACAGTTCAGGAAATAACCTGCTACAGTAAGGGGGAGTGGGGACCATTTTTTATATGGTATCTTTCCTGAAGCTTGACTTTCATTATAGTGACATGTAGAATTACAGAAATAATGAATCAATATATAAATAAATAAAATTTTGACAGTCAGAGTCTGAGAGGCAGCACGAAAGCAGGAAAAGGCCCTGCATTTACACTTAGAGTCTCTGACCTCAGATTTGGAATTATTAAATGTTAGGGGTGTAGGTGTGCTGCCCTGCTGTGGGAGGGTACAGATGTTTGCCTAAGCTAAAAATATTGTTTTATAACTACCGTGTCTCTTTTCACATTTTAAGCTTTTGACTTTTTATTCTTTATTTTCTGCAAGATGCATTGTATTGCAGTTGGAAGCTAAGTATAATTATAAATATATAAATTCATCTATACATAGATATATAGGTGTGTGTGTGTGTGTGTGTGTGTGTGTGTTTGTGATTGTTCTGTGTTTGTGTGAATGGATACATCTGCACACATACTCAGACATTTACTGTAGCATGTACTGTATAATTCACCAAAATAAAAAACTTGAGGTGCACTCATTTTGGAAAATGCCATTAAGAACTTTTTTTCTGAACTATGTGTCTTTTTCCTTTTGTATATTGGAAAAATGCATATGTGATAACACTGTTGTTTGGTATACAGAGAAATATTTGCCTAACAAATGTGCTTCAAATGCATTGTTACTGATATACCGTAATCTGTGAAAGCTTGTGGAAGCAGGAATGGTGAACTAGTGTGTGTACATTGTCAGTATGGTGATGCACTCTAGTGTGTGTACAGTGTTAGGATGGTGACAAACTCTAGTGTGTGTACAGTGCTTGGATGATGAAAAACTCTAGTGTATGTGCAGTGTTAGGATGGTGACCTATTCTAGTGTGTGCATGGTGTTAGGATAGTGGCCCACTCTAGTGTGTGCAGGGTTGGGATGGTGACCCATTCTAGTGTGTGTATAGGGTAGGATGGAGACCCACTTAAATGTGCGTACAGTGCTTGGATGGTGACCCAGTCTAGTGTGTGTACAGTGTTAGGATGGTGTCCCACTCTAGTGTATGTGCAGTGTTAGGTTGGTGATCCATTCTAGTGTGCGTACAGTGCTAGGATGGTGACAAACTCTAGAGTGTGTGTGTAGTATTAGGATGGTGACCCACTTTAGTGTGTGTACAGTGCTAGGATGGTGACCCACTCTAGTGTGTGTACAGTGTTAGGATAGTGACCACTCTAGTGTATGTGCAGTGTTAGGATGGTGACCCATTCTAGTGTGTACGGGGTTAGGATAGTGACCTACTCTAGTGGGTGTGCAGTGTTAGGATGGTGACCCATTCTAGTGTATGTTCAATGCTAGGATGGTGACCCACTCTAGTGTGTGTGCAGTGTTAGGATGGTGACCCATTCTAGTGTGTTTACAGGGTTTGGATGGAGACCCACTTAAATGCGCAGACAGTGCTAGGATGGTGACAAACTCTAGTGTGTGTACAGTGCTAGGATGGTGACCCACTCTAGTGTGTGTACAGTGCTAGGATGGTGACAAACTCTAGTGTGTGTACAGTGCTAGGATGGTGACCCACTCTAGTGTGTGTACAGGGTTAGGATGGTGACAAACTCTAGTGTGTGTACAGTGCTAGGATGGTGACCCACTCTAGTGTGTGTGCAGTGCTAGGATGGTGACCCACTCTAGTGTGTGTACAGTGCTAGGATGGTGGCCCACTCTAGTGTGTGTACAGTGCTAGGATGGTGACCCACTCTAGTGTGTGTACAGTGCTAGGATGGTGACCTACTCTAGTGTGTGTGCAGTGCTAGGATGGTGACCCACTCTAGTGTGTGTACAGTGCTAGGATGGCGACCTACTCTAGTGTGTGTGCAGTGCTAGGATGGTGACCCACTCTAGTGTGTGTACAGTGCTAGGATGGCGACCTACTCACTTGTATGCACAGTGCTAGGATGGTGGCCCACTCTAGTGTGTGTACAGTGCTAGGATAGTGACCCACTCTAGTGTGTGCACAGTGCTTGGATGGTGACCCACTCTAGTGTGTGCACAGTGTTAAATAACTAAAGGGCCAGATGCTACTCCATACATTACACCCCTCATTCTAGGCAGTTTTTTTAAATAAAGGAAATACACAGTTACAAAGTTTCAGTTCTGAACAATTTAGTAGGGAATTTTAGGTTTGAGATTATGCACTATGTATTCCAATGCTCAGGTTTCTTTTTCTGTTGTTAGAAGCTAGACCTTTGGTATGTAGATAATAATGCTAGTGTTCAGTATATTAATTTCACATTTACCATTTGTATAAACCTGCTGTAGCTGCTACACTGTGTTGTAACTTTATGATTACTTAAGGCCTTTTTGACCATTTTGTATTCCTGCCAAGTAGGTATAAATACAACATTGATTATTTATGGTCTGCTGCCCACATGCCGACATAAAACTTCATCTCAGACAGCCACCTAACATATTGTATGGAACAGACATGCAGAAAACTGAGTGACTATAAATCTGCTAGCTGTATTTTAGCATAATTGCAGCTGCAGCATTCTTACAGCTAATGCTATCAGCTGAAACAGAGAAATGCTGAAGTGGCTAAAACTTTTCATCCAGATCAGTCCTTCTAGCACTTGATAAATTGATCACCAGTTTATAAGAAATTGTATAAGTACAGAGTAATACAGGTGGAATACTGGGCCCAGTTTGTTAATTTTAATTAGAAGCTGCCATTATACCATCTAAAGATCAGACCAAACTAGAAAATATAAATGCAGAGCTATTATACCAAAGCCATAGCTCATATAATTTCAATCAGGGGAAAAATACATGATGGCAGAGTGACCCAAGTAATTAATAAAGTTCAGAATTGTTATGTCTCATTCTTCAGCACAGCAGAATATTTCATCAGTCGGTGATTATTGAATGCAAACAACTTCCGTCTGCAGACCATCTCTTGCAGATGAAGGCACAGAGATCAACATGATAACTTATTTTGTTTCCATCTGTGCATGTAAACATTTAAAGAGAGATTCCAGAAATGTGCCCTGTCAGACAAATTATATTCTGTAAATTATTTTTTTCCTCACCTCTTATAATAGCTGTCTTTTAGGATTACTTTTAACAGAAATGATAAAAATACTATTTGTTCATTTAATTGGCTTTTTGTTATGTATATTACACACTAACTTAAGCAAAAAAATAAAAATTAAAACTAAAAAAAGTTACAAACCTGTTCTGTTTAAGATTAATAGTATATACTCTATTGTCTTGCAATGATTTAGCCAATGTCTGCTCCTATAGTTTTTGCTGTCTCAGTAATAAGAAACTATCAGTACAGTAATGTCACCAGTAAATCCAAAGTATTACTAAATGGGGAAATTATTAATACATATAGGCAAAATGATCTGTCAGCAACATTTTCAGGCTTAGTGCAGGGGGGGCTATGATATTTCAATATGCAGGCTATCTTTCTGACTGTTACAGTTATACAGTCATTCTAGAGTATTAACAATGTCTGGCTTTGTGAAACTTCTCTAACTACATAACCCATCTATTTATATGTTAAAAGTATAAATATAGACATGTTATGATTGGCAAAAAATGCTTTTCTAAATACAAAATTAAGCTAATAAACATTTTACTATCTTTTAATTTATGCCATTGCCAGATAATTCAGGTAAGGAGAGAACACACCAAAAGCCTCCGAGATGGTCTGCCCCAAACAAATAGTTGATGTTGAACATGTTGACTAAATATTTTCATTTAAATTTGTTTACCAGGGTAAACAAACACTGATCAAGCAATGATTAATTACAGGCTTAGCTCAGCCAGATTTGCATCATAATTTAATAAAACAATGTACAGTATATAAATCGCAATGGTTTACATTTATGAGTAAGCACAGACAATCTGACCAAAAATATATTCACGGAAATTCTAACAAATGAAATATATGTTCAGTTACATAACTGGAATAAATAAGGGAAAATATATTTAAAGTAGAAGTAAAAATGCTGGAAATATGGGGAGGATTTGCTATGTTAGGAAAGCTAATAGAGACCTGTAAGATGAGAAAGGGGGATTACATTATCTGTATTAAGTTTAGAGCAGTACTAGTGTGGTAAACTAAATCACAGTTTAAGGTGAGTAAGCTAATCTGGTGTATCAGGTAAATGGGAGTATTTAGGGATCTGGGAATGCTATGTCAACAATCAACTGTCCTTTGATCATTGTGTATCCACTGTTGTAAAGAAATCCTTTTTCATTGCACAGCTTGTATTTAAAGACATTGTGTTCAGATCCAGGGATGTAATTGTTTCACTGTACATGGCACTTGGACCAAATTTAAGTCTATAACGCCCCTTTTGGCACCTCTTCAAACACTTCTCAATAAAATAATTAATTGCCTAAATGGCAAAACAGTATGCAGCCTATCTCAAAGCCCAACTTATCCTCAATCAAAAGAAAACTCAGCTTATGATTATAACCAGTTCTAACAAAAACACTGATAACAGTCAGTTCACTATCTACTCCACAAATGCTACTCCAGTCGCTCCAGTGGCACAGGCTAAGCTATTGGGAATAACCATAGACTCCCACCTAAAATTTGATAGTCATCTCAACTTAACTATTAAAAAAGTACATGCCAAACTGGGATCACTCTACCGTATCAAACCATTTTTTACCAACAACACAAGATCAGCCATTGCTCGCTCCCAACTTCTATCCACCCTACTCTATGCATCTCCCATTCTGACTAATCTCAACAAAACTGAACTAAGCAAAATGGTAGCCTGCTATAACAGAATTGCCCGCTTTGCTGCAAATTGCTCATATAGAACTCATCACTGTACTGCTTTGAGACAGCTCCACTGGCTTGAACTGCCCAACCTTCTAACTTACAATCAGCTCTGCCTCTGTCATTCTTTCTATTACCTCCCCAATAAGTGTCCTGCCCTCAAAAACCTAGTACATCACTCAGCCAAAAGGCCTCTTAGATCATCAAGCAAATTATTACTAGAAGTCACCAACAGCTACAATAGCTTTGGGGATGTACTATATAGTAGTTCAGTGGCTAAAAAATGGAACTCTGTCCCCACTAGCATACAAAACACATCGCCCAAAGCCTTCTTTAAAAACCTCATTAGGCAACATCTCAAGCAAAGTTGGCAGTTTCATGATTGCTCCCCAGCCTAGCGAAAGCGGATAAGGTACACATACTAAACCTAGAGTACTTGATAAAAGTTTTCACTCTTACTCACAAACACTGGCTAATCTGCAGTGTATGTACTGTACCTGTATATTATGTATGTATTCTACCTATGTTCCAAATTTCAGCTGTATACCACAAATCTATTAATTACCTTTATTTTTGAATTAATATTTTTTTGTTTGTTCTCTCCACTGTAACTGTTGATGTGCTGCATACCACTGTAAAAACATGTCTGTTGTAATTTGTATGTATACTGATCAGGTCTAAATATCTAAATGTATCTGTAATTTTTCTATGTGGAGCTTTTCTCCCCGGGCCTCTGCTGAAAAAGGGCCTTTTCGGCTCAGTCAGACACCCCCGGTTAACAAATGTAAAATAAATAAAATAAATTGTTCCTCTTCTCAGTATCATATAGGTGACTGAGATGAGATCTCTGCCTTGCAAACAGAGATTCCTTAGACTTTATTCTTTCAGACCTATTACAGACAAACAGGTCCAATAGCATCATAAGCGTGTGCTCAAGGGATCTCAATCTCTTTTGCAGTATAAGTAGAACATGTTGAAGGGATAGGTCTGTGTTACAGAGACTGCATTTAAATCCATATAAAGTGTTTCAAACCCTATCCCTCATGGATAGGGGAAATGTAGATGCCCCAAAATATCCTTGTTCAGCCTATCTATGGGTTATTTGCCTGTGAAATATAATGGCTAAAATCTACCATGGAAATGTAAGGCTAGGGTTCGTAAGATCCTCACATATCAAGAGCCTAGTAAATTAAAGGAAAGAACGTTTTTATCTTCTTAGATATTATTATTATTATTTTGGTATTATTTCAGTTAACCAGTAAGCACATACAAGGAGCCAAAATTATTAAAGTAAGTAGGTGGAGTTTTAAATGTGTGTATGAGTCATTCAGTTTAACAAATCCCACAATCATCACTTTGATCTTCACCATTAGCTGTGTGCCCTTACAGTCCAGAGCTAAGAGCTAGCCTTCTGGTAAGTCCAGTGTTAATTAAAATCATAAACCTGTGATAATATATATCATTAGGGACAACTTTACCTCCTAGACATATCCACTCAGAAACAGCAAATAGGAAATAGTTTCTATGACCATACAATATTATTAAATAAAAGTAGGTGAAAAAGCCCTCTTCAGATTGGTCCAGCTACATGGAATCATGTCCCAGAAGAAAAACAGTAAATAAAAGCATCAGATAGTTTTAAGAATACGCTGAAAGAATCTGAAAGGACATATTCTTAAAGAAGCTGCATTAAAATGTTTTCGGGACAAAGGCTAAGATGAAATTGCTTCATTTAAATTAATACCGCCTGTCTAAGTGGCTGTACACTTCTAATAGGTCCATAGATTAGTACTAAGCTAACTGCCCTTGCGAGCCATTTTAAGCTTAGCCAATTATCCCTTGTGAGACTCAAACCCTGCACCTTGTGTTTATAAGGCAAACACCTTAACCATTAGGCCACCCTCCCTCTTCTATCTATAACTTTTGTGGTGGAAATATTCCATTTATTACTGTTTATTTACATGTATTTATGCAGTTTGTGAATTCTCTTATACTTGTGTGACCAGTGTTTTGCTATTTATACTTTGTAAGCTTTGATCAACAGAGCTGAGGCAGTGTGTGAAAAGGGTCATCTGACCAGTAAACCTATCCAGTTATCAGAAAGTAAAATAAAACCAGAGATATTATATCTTTTTTGCAGAAAATGTGATTTCTCACTTTATTTCTATATTGTTCTGCCTATGCAGTTATAATGACAGCAGACAGATAAGTCACAACTATGACTCTAATATCCCCGATTTTGATTCAAAAGTTTGTTCTTCTAATACTTGTGGTTTTGGGGCAAAACACTAAAGACTAATATCACTAAAGAGCCAAAGCAAATACCGTTAACATTTTGTTCTTCAGGAAGTGCATATTAATACAAAATACTTTTATTCCAAAACTTTTTAGGTCAGTGATACCATTAAACATAATGATCCTCTGATTTTGGGCTGTTGTCCCTCATTATTTGTGTTTTTTATCCCTGATTTTTGAGATATGGAAAGCTAGCAGAAGCCAAATAAAAGGCAACCATGTGACTCACCAGAGAGAGCCCCAAAACATGCAGACTGAATGGCCGAAAGAACAGACTTACAGATACCAATTCCGAGATGCCGTCTCTCTGAATATTCCCTTTTTTCCAAGGTATGTTGATCTTGGAGTTTGTATATATAAGTTCAGGGGGTGGGGTCGGGTGGGGTCTTGCAAAAAGAAGTTTTAAGGAAAAGAACGATTTTAAATATTTGCTCTTTTCCAGGTTTTCAGTCTTTTTTTTTTTTTTTTTTTAGATTTTCGGCACTTGGCATTTCAAGTGCTGACATTTCAATAGGGAGCCCAAGTAAAAGCTTCAATAAAGGAATATGGAAGGATGACGTCTCTACTATGCACATAAAATGAAGTAGGCTGAGACAAGTAATATGGAAAGTAAAGAAAGCAAGAACACTGGACTAAGTAAGACTTGGACGTCCAATACAAATTACTGTACAGAGTGTTGTGAACATCTGGGAAGTCTATCATTCATTCGCTGTAGTATAAAACTAAATATGTCCTCAGTCAACTTATTTGATAGGTCCATCATTCATTACTTTGACCCCTACTTCTGTGAGAAACAGTCTGTCAGGTCTGATTATTGCTGAGGCAACATTTCTTTATAATATATAAATTATATATATATATATAAATATATAAATTATAAATTAGTAGTAGTTCAGTGATTTTGCCAAAGTGGACTACTATTCTGAGTAGAAACTACAGGATAAACCTGATCAGGCATCCAATTTATTCATAAACTTTAGAATAAAATTGTGCAGATAGGATTCAAATTATAGATGTAAAAAATTTCAGTAAAATGCCATGTTGTAGCTTTCAGCAAAAAATTTCAGTAAAATGCCATGTTGTAGCTTTCAGCAAAAAAGCTGCTTCCATCTCATTTGTTCTAAAAGATACTCCTCTTCAGACAGAGATGGTCATAAGAGACCTGGGTACTTAAGTGAATAGTTTTCATTATACTTCCACCACCATCAGGAAATCCTTCTGTCTGGCCCAGTTAATTTCCAAGGGAATATCTTCAAGAGTCAAAGAATTCATTCTTTCCTTTTCCTTTTCAAATCCATTATCTAATACAACATTCTCTTTAGTATGTACAGATCCAAGCATATCACTCAACTGGAAAGGCTTCAAAGATTTCTAAGCAAGAAAATTAAAAGTCTTAAATACTTCAACTATCCTAAAAGATTAACATGACTCTCCTTACAGACTGCCCCAAAGTGACCAGTGTCTAGCTTTTTGTGTTATAAATGACCCTATCCTATCTGGCTTCCTATTTCTTTGACAAAACAATGCCTCTACAAATGCCCACATTAGAGACCTAACTCTACACCAAAACATAAACCAGACTCGCTGGAGGGAAAATTTCCTAACACAGTGTATTCCTAACCTTTTGAATAAGTTGCCACTGGAGGTCAAACAAAGTACTACTTTAGCTACCGTTAGGGCTAATCTTGAATATTGGATAAGTAGAAAGAAATTTACACCAGCGATGTCAGGTGAGAACCTGCTCAATTTGGGAGGTAAGCAGTATTAAGTGTTTGACAAGGGTGGCAAGAACTTTTAAATTTGTCTACTTAAAGGTATCCATAGCTATGAATCTTATAGTACCTATGGTCACTTTCCTAGTAATATTCCTATGTTCCTATAAATCTGGCTTCAGACTGTGAAATAAAATTGAACCACACTATTTTAGAACATTTTAATGAGCTTTTCAGTTTTATATCAGCCCCCCCCCCGCCCATTGTTTTTATTTATTTTTTTTACAAAGAACAACAAGTGATAATGTTGAATACTCATTTTCCATTACTTCAAATAGTATCTGCTGTATTGTTGCCTATATTGTGTTAAAGATGTGGTTCAGAACTGCATTGGTAGAGGGAGAAATGAGTTACACTTGTCATTGGTAATGCATTTGAAAAATGTCACCATTTGAGCTTTGCACTTCCAGAGAAAGTTCTGTGTACCTGGTTGAGCTGCAGTGTTGTGCAAGGAGGCCCTTAACAATTGTACTAATAGTGGGTACAGCAGAGTAAATGTCCATAAGTGAGCTGTAATTCATTAAAAGAATATTCAGTGTACCAGCACTTATATTATGTACTCCTACTATTAGGGGACATTGTAAATGCAATTCATTGTTGAGAAGGGAGAGCCTATATGACATTTACAATGTACTTCATTCACCTGTTTGTTTGTTGTAATATATTAAGATTAAAAAAAAAACTGAAGCCTGAAGCTTTGGCACTACAGACCTGGACAAACCATAGAATGTCAGATATTTTCTAAGAGTCTCACGTGGGATGCAATTAATAGGGTCATCACAAAAGACGTTACTAGACAGTTTTGAATGTGGTAGAGTAAGAACATGGGGGAAGAAAACAGAAAAGAGCCTGGATATTTATCTTATCATAAGTAACTCATATTCCTACTGACTCATTTGCTTTCTGAGGTGGTTTTATTACTGCTGATGCATATAGTCTGTGCACAGAAAATCCTGTGAATATTATAACATCTAGCAAACAGTGCTTTATGCAGGTTGATAGTTAAAATATTACCTTACATTTTTATATATGCAAAGACTACATATTTATATAAAATGCTTTCCTGTGTCATGTTCCTTTCTCAGTAACTAAAAAATCTCAGTCTTCCTTTAGCACAATAACTCTTGCTCTTTTCATCAATATATACTAAGAACCTTGTAAGAATATGCTTTATTATTAGGTTCCAAACCTGTTTTTTAAGTACTCTGCAGACATTTTTAAAAAGCCTGCCATGAATTTAAACATGCACTTACATTTAGAAGAATGGGTCTATCCACGGTGGTGCAGCGGTAGCATTGGTGCCTCACAGCAAGAGGTTCTCCCGTTCGATTCTCGGCTGGAGTGCAGGGAGTGCTCCTCGCTGTTGGGTGGGCATTTGAAAGACGTGTAATGGGCATGCCTTTGTTGAAGGTTGAACATCGAGCTGGCACCTCGGCATTCATGAAAAATCTACTGCCAATCATTAGCGGACCAGAGTTCCGCTGCGGCGACCCCTAACCGGGAAAAGCCTAAAGACACAACAACTTACATTTAGAAGAATGTTGTACACTGATTTCACCCACAGACTCCCATTCATTTCATAGTAAATATATTACAGAGCATTTCATGTGTGTTATAAAACTTAAAATGGATGCTTTAGCTGCTCCGATGGCATACAGGGATAAAGCCCTAACAATGACCCAGCCAACCTGGGTTCATTTAGGGTCAGGGACACTGCTGATACCAGTCTAATAGAAGGCAGGAGCTAGACAGATTATTTTGGACTAGACTCTGACTGTGGAAGTTGGATATTATGATGTGGAATGTTACCTCATTGCTGAGAGTGAAGACACAGCTTATGTGGCAAGTTAAAATGTACCAGCTTACATACAGCTTTTTTTTCCTCTACACACAGCATTTTTTCTGGAACTGGACTTCTTGACTGGTGGTGACCTCTCTGCCCTGGAGTTTAGACAGATGTGAGAATTCTCAGGTCCCCAGCTTTAGAGCTGAGGTTTATATCAGCAGACAAGTTTGTCTCCTAAGTGTGTGCTGTGAGCTACAGAAATGAAAACTCGCCTGTGCACATACACATAATAGGTAGCTGGAGTATTGGGTTTACCTGGAGAACATAGGACCAGTACCAGTAATCTACTGTCTACTAATTCTGCATTGTTGGGAGACTTCAGTTTTCATGTAAGAATGATGGGAGATACCGACAGGACAGTGACTAGAAGGATCATTTTGTCTTCTCTAAACCTCAGGGGGGAACTTTTATTGGACATCTGTGTTGATTATAGATTGTCCACAGTAGATATTACAACTGAACACACATATACAGTTAGTCAACCAGACATTCTAGAAAATATTTAACGGGTGTCTTTTAAAATTCATATTCTAGCTCAACTCACTGCACAAAATGGTGGTAAGTACACATTGAAGAATTCCTGCAACCAATGGAGATGCCTTCCTGTGAGGAGCCATTGGGAGAAGCAAATGGTGAGAGTAAATCCATTTCTGATGAAGTCACTACAACAATTAAATTGTTACACCATGGAAAATCTGTAACATTGGATGAGATCTGTATCGAAATACTGAACTGGTGGGGTGTCATGTTTAAAGCAGCTTTTCTTTGTTGCATGGAAAATAGAATCAGTACTTCTGGATTATCAGACTGAAGGGTGGTCCTAATTTGCAGAACACTATCAGGAGGTTTGTTTTTGTTAGAGACAGCATGGTCTTCAGCCTACCTGGTAAATCCTGTACCAGGATGACGGAAGAGAACATTCATCAGATAGTTGGCATCTGATCCAAGATGAACAATACAGATTCCATCCTGGCTACAGAAGTGGATGCATGAGTTAAAATTCCTGGAAAGGAGTTTGGAAAACGTATTTAGTCAAGTCACATGTAGCTACATCACATGGTATTAAGTATTTTGAGATTGTTGAACTTAGGCATTAAGGAAAATTTCCCATTAGCTCCAAGGCTGAGTGATCTGATTTAATGTATTTTGAGAATAACAAGCAGGGGAACTCCCCCTGTGCTAACACACCTTTGTTTATGTTATTTACGAAAGTCGTTATCTCACAGTATTTAGTGCCGCAAACAAAGGAGATTTGTTTAGCTGTTTTTAGTCCATGAAACAGTGTAACAACTGGTTTGCCCTTGCACAGATATCATGATGGTCACTGGAGTTCACTTGTGCATTTCGTTCATAAAATGTATATTTGTTTTGTAGATCTGTTGCTGGTATAAGGGGGTACTACGATAGTAATGGGTTCCTAGAGCTACTGTTGAAGGCTCTGTGGTATTTTGCATTAATAATATGAGTTGTATCTGTACTCTCATTACTAAGCCAGTGGTAAAGGGTATTGGGCTCTGGCAAGGTTGTACCGTGTTTCCTGACTTCATTATTTCATGGTCAAGATTTCAAGATATAAATGTAAATCTAAGGTTTAGAGAGTATCTAGTATTGCGATATGATGATTGCTTCCTTGGTGTCCATAGAAGTGTTGTTTTGTCTTAAAAACAAAAATGTATTCCTAGTTCACAAGCCTGAATGACCTCCTGAACAACTAATCCTCTCTTTCTCCCTAGTCAAAAAATGGAACACTCTCCCATTATCCCTCAGAACTATCCATAACCCTGTCAATTTTAAACCATCTCTACACTCTTACCTCTCCACTACCTGGAAATGCTTATGCTCCCAATCCTCTACTAACCCCCATGAAATGTCTTAACTCTTCTCTATACTTGCTTCATCACTCAATATATATGCCTTAACTCCTATGTAGTATCTACTCAAAAAAAAGGTCTAATGCTAATTAAAAACTATGCTTATACATGGCTAATTTCTAAAACTTGACTTGTAAATTACCAATGTATGATATTACTTTCCATGTGCCTTTCAATTTATTTACTTGTTACAATGTGGTAAACACCCAATATTGTAATTGTATAACTCACCTTTAAGATTCTACTGCTTTTGTACTGTGCAAACTCTATATTACTGTGGAGCTTTTCTCCCGGGCCTCCACTGCAAATGGGCTCAATACGGACCAGTGGACTTCTCTGGTTAAAAAACTGCAAATAAAATTGTCCTTCTGATCACAAACAAGTGTAATTTCTGGCATACACTAGAATACTAAGCTGGTATGTATGAAGAGGTTGAGATAAAACTCAGTGCCTGTAAACCAGAAGTCAAGATTCAATGACAGAAAAGATTTAGTTACTCTCAGCATGTAAGAAAGGAGGAACAGCTACTCCAAGTTTATGAGTTCTAGTGTCCTGTGTTCTTGTTTATAAGTAATGGTAGAGGGGAAAGACAGACTGACAATTAAATGGGTGTCTGCTGACACATCTACACGTATTCCACTAGACTGTGGCTGAGGAAATAGAGATGAATTATTTGGTACACTGTCTTCATCCCCATGTATGGTCACAAGTTTTGAGCAGTGATCGAAAGGTTTATGACCTGATAAATGTGAAGGAAATGATGAAAGCTTGCCTTGACCTTGTGACATATTTATTCAACTCAGTTTTTGGATCCCAGCATTTAGCCTCTTTCACTTTCTCTTTAATCCGGCTTTTGTTAGGATCACTGTTGTAGCTCAAATGCTCAAAACCTTGGACCCTTCATTTAAATCTCTGACTTATTAATCAACCCCAAAGAATCCATGGCCAGATATTTTGTACCCCAACATACTCTTTCTCCTGTATCCCTTGGCTGTTCATTGCCCCTACACTTTTCATTTTGTTCTCTTGCCAGCTGGTAGCATTCCACCTCCCTACATCAATCAGTCAGACCATCCTCCATTTCTCTTACATTTCCTTGCCATAATATAGCCAAGTCCTCCAGAGATTCCAAGATGCCATTGCTTATTCTCACAGCAATGCCTTGAGAGGTCACTTTATATATATATGACCTCCATTCTTCTACAAACTCAGCTCACATTGTCTGCCTAAACTCATGCACATCGGCTTTCTTTTTTTGCTCAATCTAGACCCACTGACACCACCCTTGTTTATCTACATCTGGTATTACATCAACTTTTGCATCACCTAAAACACCACCCATTGCATTAAGAAAGTACTTAACTTGCCTTCTGCCTGTCTAGGAATTGGTTTAGAGGATTAAGAAGCTGTTTTCTGTGGTCCAGTGGTGCAAGGTTCAATTCCTTCAGCTTCCATTGCCTAATTGTGTGACTCTGAGTAAGTCATTTAACCAGACACTAATCCTGGGCTGATTCAGAAAAATGCCCGTGGAGATCAGTGCTCTACCCTGGAAACAAATACCAGTAAATAAAAACTGTCTTAGTTGAGTGTCCCCTGCTGACAAAAGCAGTGAATGGCCTCTAACTTCACAGTCCAGCTGCCCATTGCTTCCACCTCCGTTCTTTCTTGCAGGTCAGCCTAAAATGTGTTTTGTGCTAAACTGGGACATATTCAAAATGCCTGCATAAGTGTCACATATTCCAGTTATGAGAAATCAGGATACAATTAAGGAACTTAAATATTTTGTAAGTTATGTGATATGAGGGATATAGTGCGGTACAATGTATGTCTTTTTTCACAGAAAGAAATGAGGGACTGTGCCTTTGGAACAAGTAAGAAAGGCAAAAATGAAAAATAAAAAATAGGCAAGACAATGTGATATGGTACAGACAGAGTTTGATATAAAAATGTAATATGTAAATAATGCTTTCTAAAGAGAATGCCCTACTTCTGTGAGCAGTGCATCTTTTAATGCACAAATCCCATGGATATAAATCCTTGTTCTGCAAGGAAGTATATGTTAGTTTACACATATTAACTGCAAAAATAACCAAACCGTTCTCAAATCAGTTACACTCCTTTATTACAACTGTAGGATCCAAACCATTACAACTGTCATATCGCTAGTTTTCACTCTATCAGATGCTGGCATAATAAATAAGGCATAGAGATAAGTCAGAGGTAGAAAAATCATGTTGCTTTATGTTCAGTTACCAAGAATCCATCTATCGAAAGAATTTCATACTTACAACAGAACTAATCTAAATTATTATAAACTGTTTTCATGTCTTTTCCATGTTAGCCTTAATTTTGAAGCATAATTCACTT
Source organism: Protopterus annectens (assembly GCF_019279795.1). Lineage (NCBI taxonomy): Eukaryota > Metazoa > Chordata > Ceratodontiformes > Protopteridae > Protopterus > Protopterus annectens. The sequence continues at coordinate 1,216,696,868 of NC_056733.1, read as the reverse complement.
TGCAATGTGGACTATTATAACCAGTCTACAGAATGATTTAAAGCTGGAATTGAAATGATCGCTGAGACAGCCAACATCACTTTTTGGAAGTAGCCAGTTTTAAAAGAGCAGTCTTATCACTTATAAATCACAAACCTTTAAAACAAGGACAGAACACAACTAATGTATCTCTAGAAAAAAAATGCATGAGAAAGGACCTCAAAAAAACAAACAAACAGTGCAACACTGTATATATTAGCATTACATATAGTGATAGGAAATAATCTAACTATATCTAAATAAAACGAAAATTAATTTATAATACATATTAATGTCATGCCAAGGTATGTTGTCTTTGCTGTTGTCTATGCTCATTGTTGAGTTTTCATAGCTCATATTATAGTGGTCTTATAGGGGGTGTGAGAGAATTTTACTACAGCAACAGCAAGTAACCTACTCCTTCTATGTATGCATTTTTGGTCCTTGTGCCTGGTGACCACCAAGCCATCACCAATACCAATTAATTTCCCATCATCAGGGTGACAGAAATACATATTGCAGCTGTCATTCAGAAAGGCATTTTGTGCCTTCACTGCCATTCTGGCAGTGAAGGCATGATTAAACCTTAACTCCACCCCTGGTTGGAGGACGTCCAACCGGCATTTCCACAGGAGACATTATGCCCTCCCTGTATGACTGCACTCTTCCGTACATCTGTAGTGAGGGTTATGAAACAGCAGTGGTCAAACATCTGTGCCTGGACTGATTTTGTCTTCCAGTCCTCCTTGGATTGAGGCACTGAATGGCTCACTTTCTCCTCTCCCCTGCCATGGTAGGTGCTCCAATCCTCCCCACACCACCTTCAACAGGTGCCTGAGCTATCAGTCAATCTCAGGTCATCTGGATTGCAGTCAGGTCTTTATTTCTCTATCCCAGTGGAAGTGACTTATGTGACTCTCTTTTAATAAATAACTTTAGGCTTCAAACTTCTGTCTACACATAAATCAGACTGGGATGGAACTACATTTTTACATGTTATTAAAACCTTATTATCTTATAATTGTGATATGTACTGTTTTGCATACTGTGGGATAGCACTACACTAAGTAACTGGCATGAGGACAGAAGAAGAAAGACCTAGTTTTAGATATACCTTCAAGTTATATTCATTCTATTTTGCTTTTTAATTTTAAGTCACTGGGTTGAGTTAATTTTACAAATTCTGCGCATATCTTTTTCTATCATAATCATTGTGAAGCTTTGACCAAAACACTGCAGAAATACTCCTGTGTTTTAATGAACAACTGCAACTGGTATCAATAAAATACACCTCAAATGGTACCATCTCAGGCAGATGGTTACAAGCCTGAATAAAGTTGAATGCAAAGTTGATGTAGAAAACAGGCAATTTCATGACTGCTGTCTTGAGTAAAGATGCCAGTCACCTGTATCTATTGTTAACTCATAAAGACTTATTATGTTTTGAGGTGGCCCACAGATGCATTAAGAAGTTTGTGCAGCACTGACCTAGAGCTTTGGTATGTGTTTTTCATGCCCTGTGCAGTTGTGTACAATGTTTATGAATACCTCCCCAAGAGTACAATTTAATGTTTCAGGATGTATTGATTCACTAACCAAATATCTTGGGCCAATTAGCTTGTGAACAGTTTGGCATGATCAAGTTAAGGCATAGGGTGTTGTTACATTTGCCCAACACTTGAGGTTACCAGGCAGGTAGTCAAAAAATGATTCACAGATTTGCAGACACCATCATTCATGTCTATGACTTATAGGATTTGCACATCCACAGTGATCACTATTTACACGTTTAAACAGATGCCCCTGAAGACTGGAAAGACATTAGCTGAAAAACATTCTAAGCAAAGTATTCATGTAGTCACACAGTACAATTGGTTATACCAAACAAAGTGCAGTGAAGTTAAACCTTACAAACAAAAGGTGCAGGGTTCGAGTCTCCCAAGGGATAATTGGCTAGGCTTAAAATGGCTTCCAAGGACAGTTAGCCTAGTACTGATCTATGAAACAAAAACATAAACTCCACTGTGTTGTTTGATATTTGTAGACAGACTACTGACTTGTTCATAGGTCTTCAACATACAAGACAGCACAGTATCAAGATAAAGACTGAAGGTACTACAATTATTTTTGCTCTGCAAATGAAATGAAGCAGATAGAGGTTATAGGCATGATTACTGAACAAATATATATATATTACTACATAGGTGTGTACTAGGCTAATGGTGATCCTTTACAAGCCTGGCCCCCCCAAAAATTGCCCAGACACCATGCCACTCAATGTTAGTTCTATCCAGTAGTGCACCTGCTATGATATATATATATATATATATATATATATATATATATCTATATCTATATCTATATATATATATATATATATATATATATATATCTATATATCTATATATATCTTTATATATATATATATATATATATATATATATATATATATATATATATTAATGTAGGACTTAAAGGAATTTTGAGGAAACAGTGCCTTTTAAAAACTACCAAATGGTTTTCAGTGGCAAACATAATTTAGAACTTCTGGTGAATTAAGCTAGGCACAGACAGGTGATGATGGTGGTGTAGTTTCAACCCCAGACTGTGGAGGTACATATTTCAGTACATACTGTCTGGAATTTCTTTAGTGTCAGATGTATTTCAAATTGCTGTAGCACAGACTGCTGAAGGCGTAGATATTGTGGTGTGTGGTGATTCCAAAGAAAACTGTAAAATGACACTTAAATGTCTGCTTGTTCAACTGAAACTCAATAATTTGAAGTGCAACAGAGACAATGTGTGCAACTAATATCAGGTATATGGGACATGTGTTGACTAACCAACACATTCAAAGTGATCTGGGAAAAAAGGTGAACACCCTTCTGATAAGTATTTGCCAGTGAGATCGTTCAATATGGTGAAATGCCAATCTGTGGTCATTCCAACTCTTTTCTAAAGTGTTAGCACCATTAAGAATGCTGCTCAAAAAGGACAGCCATAGGCAAAAAGCTTTTTGCTTTAAAAAAAATGGTGTCTCAATCTCTTGACACTGTGATACTATGATGTATTGGAATGAGTGGTACTGTTGGTTGATGCTAGCTAGTCCAACCCTGGGCAAGTACTTTTGCAAGAAGGGCAACCTACTAATAATGAGTGGAGAGCGGTTACATACTCTAATATGATATGCTCAGAGTAAAAAGGAGCTTGGTTATAATGTATGGATGTAACAAAATTTAGAAATACATTTATGGCGGACCAGGTTTATACCGATTTTTATCATAGATCACTGCAAAGCATAATTTATAAGCAAAAAGCGCACCTGTGATTGCAGGGCATGTTACTTCACTTCAGCAGTTTGATGTGGCCATTGTTTATACTCCTGGCAAGGAAATGTGCATTTCTAATCTGTTTTTTGAGACCATACCTCAAAGAATGTAGGACAAATCTCCTCATCCATAATTTAGCAGCCATGTCACTTGTGCCTGTTGTTGAACAAAACATGGAAGTCTACAAATGCTAGAAAAAAGTACCTTCCATTTGTCAGCCAAATGCACTATAGTTTACAAGATGAGATTCATACATCATGCTGACTGGTATTCATACTGAGCAAAGTGATTGTGCCAAACGCTCCATGTAAGAAATGCTGAAAACAGTACATGCACTGCATTCTGACATTGTCAGATATAAAGAAATTCCATATTACATAATGTTTTGGTCTGGTATGTCTTGTCAGATAAATCTTATAGTTGGAAACTATCATATTTGCAATATATTTCACAACAGTAACATTAGTCTCTGTATGATATCTTATGAAATGCCAGATACACCATGGAATAAAGTAGCTGCTGGTTTGTTTCCTTTCAGGGATAGTGAGTATTTCAACTGGGCTGAATATTATTTAAAATATCCAGAAGTAATTAGAGTATGAGACGTGACTTTACTATCAGTCGTTATGCTGTTGAAAACATTTTTTTTCATATCATAGAATCCATGGCATCATAATAACCAATAATGCTCCTCAGATTCTCTGTCAAAATTTTCAATCATTTTTACAAGCTTGAGAGTTTTAGCACATAACTTTTTTACCAAGGTATCCTCAACTTAATGGGCAGGTTGAACAAGCCATGCAAACTATTCAAAACAATGAAGTACATAGTCAGCTCAGGACGTGGTGGGTATCTAGCTCTGTGTGAGTGTAGAGACACTGTATTATGTCCAGCACAGCTGCTGCTGACTTATTTGTTGATGAGATGGAGAATGAAAACAAACTTACCTAATCCATATGTATTACTTTAACTCCAGAGCATGTCATACAGCAAATCAGCATAGCGGAAATTATGTTATGACAGGTCAGCTAAAACAGTCAACTCTGAAACCTGGAGAGGTTATCAAACTGCAACAGCTATTCAATAAGTCACTTAGAACATGAGAAAACTATTGTCGCCAGTCAAGCTAATATACTGAGCTCTTGACATTTCTATCAAGCAGGACTGTTCTCAAATCAAACTACTGAAATTTTAGAAAAGATACCACCAGAGAACAGATTTAACCAAGAGAGACTGCTGTTGCAGAGAATATACATACTTGCCTTCATCTTGACAATTTCCACCTTTAATGACGTGGTGGTTGTATCTACCATGATTTTCTACATCAGGTACTGTAAAATATGTAGATATGAAGTGAAATGAAGACTCTTCCTAGTGGAATAGCTCTGTAGCCTGTCATGTTAGCAAGTGCTAACTTATACAGCTCATGTTTAGAACTTGTAGATACCTGCAGTATGACAATAATTAAATAATTGCACTGCTGTATCTCTCCTGTATGTCTACGTGAACAATTTGTGCATATAATGTCATGTCTTTAGACCACTATTGATTAGCATTAAGATGTACACTTAAGGGCGGTGTGCATGCAGGATGTTATGTGGTTCTGGTCTGTGATACAGTTGCTGTTATATTAGTAGAGTGTGGATACATTCACACTATCTCCTGAGCATCTGTATCCTTCTATCGAGTCTGAAATGCTTTGTTATGAATATTAAATGCATCACCGCAGATTTACTGATCAAATTACAGATTGTTAGGTCTAACCTGTCGAATATCTTTCTTGCTGTGTATCGTCACAGATGGCAGGTCGTAATCAGTGACCAGTAGTATGTCACACTTAGCTGAAGGCAGTGCAAACACCAGGAATAGGAACTGAGAATATATATTAGCACTAAGAACGGGAAACAGGATTCCATACCAGTAACTGTTTTCCTTAGCGCAAGCACTGAGAATGGGAAATGAGATTAGACACTAGTAACTGTTTCCCTTTGTATAATCTCAGATATGGTACATGTACAGAGTGCAAGAGAGCTCGCCTCCAGCACAAATACTTGTGACCTTTTTATGTATTTTGTGTCAGTCTGTATGGTCACTCATTATGTGGTTCCTGTGGTATGTGTGACTGCTTCTGATGATAGCTTGCCAAAGCTTTCAGTGTGGGTGGCCCTTTGGTAACTGGGATGACATTCATTGGCTCCTAACTATGTCCATCATTACTAGAGCCCTTCTATCCTTCCACTCCAGTGCTGCATGGAAGTGTCAGTCTTGGAACCTGAACAAAAAGTGCCTGGCATGAACATGCACTCCGCAGATTTCTCATCTCCTGACACTAACTATGAGGAGGAGGAGCAAAACAGCAAATACTATAAGCTGCTAATGAGTCTCATGCTGTAGTATAGGGTTTGATTCCCTCGGTCTACACTTGCCTACTGGGTAAATCTGTGCAAGTCACTTAAACAGCCAGTGCTTTCAGGCCACCCCTAAAAAAGGCACTTGTATTTAGCTGACCTAGGGAAAGAAAAAGGAAAAAATAAATAAATCCAGTAATGTTATTATTTTTTCAAATACTGCCGGCACACATTGTTTCACAACATAAATGCATCTTGCTTTCCAGTGGTACTAGTTTGTATTTTTATACACTGTACGTTTTAGATTCATAGATTGTTACTAGGCTAACGACCCGGGGCAGAGGGCCTTTCTAAACCTAGCCAAGTTTTCCTGAAAGAATAATACTGTTCTGTATCCAAATAGGACATTGAGAGCCAGGCATGTATAAGCAACCTCTGTCCATAAGGGACATGGGTGCCAGGTCTGGTGAAAATTTCCTATTCACCATCAAGTGGTCTAGGTTGCACTTAAACTGGGTAATAGACAAAGTCAGCTTCTGGCTGGGAAGCCTGTTCCATAGGAGGGGCAATTTCATACACTTAGGAATTTATAGCTGTAAATATAAACATACACACATGGATGAACACGACATTTCTGTATTGATCAGAAATGTTTTTATTAAACAGCTGATCACGGTGGTGGGCATATTTTCCAGGAAAGTAATTAAAGCTAATTATTGCTGTGTTTATGTCATGGCAATGACTATAAAATACCCAGTACTAAAATACAAAATGACTTACTGAGCTAATAAACACAAGCATGATTTTAATTTTGCCACACACCCTCACTTACAGAGTGCGTGCATTTTAGTCTGACTAGAAGACATGAACTAAAATAAGTATAAAATGGCCAGCTGTGGTTAAGAATTCACAAGGAAGAAGTCCAGGAGAACAGATAAGATAATTTCCTTAAAAGAAAGATAAAATGAGACTATAATCATAGCAGTTTACGGAATAAAAACAAAGATATTGCCAACATCCTGGCAGATAGGTTCAGTGCTAACTTTACCCCCCTATCACCCCCTAAAGGGCCCATATCTATACAGGAAGAATGCAGAGTCCCTGTAATCACAACTATGCAGGTAAAAGCTGCACTCTCTAAAGCCAAAAACACAGCATCCATGGGACCGGACAACATCCCAGGCTGCGTTTTACATGAACTTCAGAACGAACTGGCTCCCTACTTAAGCACCATGTTCAATAACAGCCTCGCATCAGGCTTTGTGCCCACTGAATGGTGCACAGCAACAGTTATCCCACTCCACAAAGGGGGAGCCACCACTGATCCCAGGAACTATCGACCTATTAGCCTGAAGAGCCTGGTCTGCAAGGCCATGGAACATATCATCATGGAACTCATAAACAGAGACATTGGTAACCTCCAAACTCTGGATTCCACCCAGTTCGGGTTTGTGAAAGGCAGATCATGCCTCCTGAGCCTGATCGACTTCTTTGAGGCAGTCACCAAAGCCGTGGATGAGGGTAAGGTGGTTGACACAGCCTATCTTGACCTCGCCAAGACTTTCGACACCATCCCCCATTCTGGAATTATAGCTAAACTCACTAAACTAGGTATAAATCCCTACGTCACAAGATGGGTTGCCAATTGGCTCACTGACAGAACCCACACTGTAAAGGTTGCAGACTCCAAATCTGACCTCAAAGAAGTGACAAGTGGAGTACCACAGGGTTCCGTCCTGCGACCTCTCCTGTTTGGTATCTACTTCTCTGAAGTACAGGATAAAACAGAAGGCCTCTGGCTAACAAAGTTCGCAGATGACTGCAAACTAGGAGCCATAGTCAAGTCCCCAAATGATGTGGACATCCTATGGAAGGGCCTCACTGAGACAGATGCCTGGTGTCAGAGCCATGGCCTCAAGCTCAATGGCAAAAAGTGTAATGTCATCTCCTTTGGTAAAAACTCTGTACCCATGAACTACCACATAGGCAGCAATCTACTTAACACCGAATGCGTGATAAGAGACCTTGGGACCCAGGTGGACAGTGATCTCTTCTTTGATAGTCACATCACCACAGTAGTCAGGAATTCCTTCTACGTGGCACACCTCATCATAAAAGGGTTCTCATCCAGGAAAAAAGAGGTCATTGTTCCTCTCTACTTGTCACTTATTAGACCCATTATAGAGTACAATGCCCCTTTTGGAGTGTACCTCACAAGACATCTGCAGCAGCTGGAAAGGCCACAGAAGTACCTCACAAAGAGGATTACTGGCCTCAAACAAATGCCCTACATTGACCGCCTCAAAAAACTCCAGCTTTACTCTGCAGCATATCACCTACTCTGAGGTGATCTCTGCCTAACATATAAAGCTATGTCAAACCCTGAGCTGTTGGACATGCTACACCTAAAGAAATCCCAATCCTTCTGAGCTACACACTCAAGGGACCTAAACCTTGTCACCACAATAAACAGGACATGCTGGAGGGGTAGATTCATGTCCCAGAGACTTCCTATACTCTGGAAAAGCTACCCATCTATGTCAAGCAAAGTTCTTCATTAACACTCTTCAAGAAAAATCTTGATGAGTGGATGGGAAATAGGAAATACACCCTGGGGATCACTTCTGTGTCTCTGCTGGACAGTGGCACAGGAAAATAACTTTCTTGGGTGGCGTAAGCAATGGAACCTTGCTGGCTAGGCTTACGTAGGCCCTTGGGCCAATAGCCTAGTACCTACCTATGAAACTATGAACCTATAAGCTTTCCTTAAATGACTGATATTAAACACAATTCTGTAATATCAATATGGTTGGTCATAACTAAAAATGCATCAAATGGAAAGTTACAGGATAAGTACATAATAGTTTTTGTTTGCCAAGTTATAAAAGGAGCATAGCTTGCTCTGCAAACAATCAGTAGGTTGTATATTATAAAAAAAACTCAGGTTGTGTTATATTCCTAGAAGGTTATAGTGTTTAAATAATTAGTAGCAAGTGAAATACTGAAATGCACTGCTCTGAGCAACAGCAACGTTTCAGTTTTAATCATCTTGGCTCAAATCAGTATCCTTTTTGCATTAAGAGTATAGAAGGACTAAGAATTTCTAGCTAGAAATATACATTCCTATTTAAACTTGAATAAATCCACTGGATGTACAGTAATTCCTTACTTTAAAATTTTCAGAAGGAGATGGTCACATCCTACTGTAACTGATATTACATGCCATCTAGTGCATGTAGGTATAATACTAAGCAGGAAGTGAAAGGGTCTTAGTAATCTGTTATGCATGGATATGGCTGCCTTACCAGAGGGGTATATTTAGATATGACTGAGACAGTTTATGTTCTATGTAAAGAATGTCTGCTCAGCAGCTGGTATGACAGATCAGAGTTGTAAAGTCTTACCCCCTTCCTAAGTCATAAAATCATTTGACAGAACTTCTTTGAGTCCATATGAAACTCATTTTCCAGGATGTATCTTACTGTACTCATGTCTTCAGTTTGGTGATGTCACAGCTGCTGCTTTTCTGGTCTACACCTATCAGTCATATTCTTATATTGTCAAGAAGGTCTCAGTGCTCATGTCCACAAGTGTATCATTGGGTTACCGCCGTGAAAAAATGCTGACCACCATTTGGGCACAGCTCCTTAGCTCATTATGTTGCCTACCATTCATTATTTGGAATTTTCAAACAATGCAGATCCACAACAGCTAAGCATGCACACACACACACACACACACACACACACACACACACACACACACACACACACACACACACACACACACACACACACACACACACACACACACACACACAGACAAACCACATGAACTCTCTCTCACACACACACACACACACACACACACACACACACACACACACACACACACACACACACACAGACAAACCACGCACGCACACACACCCACACACACACCCACACAGACACACACACACACACACACACACACACACACACACACACACACACACACACACACACACACGCCCACACACACCCACACACACCCACACACGCCCACACACACACACACACACACACACACACACACACACACACACACACACACACACACACGCATACTCAGTCCATATGAAACTTTAGGATGACCAGCATGTCTGGGGAGTAGACATAGCTTTAGTCCTTGAGGACTAAGCAAAATGTGTTGCAAATGCCACAGTGATTTTATATCTTAATATAAGATTCACTTCTGTTCCCTGGACATTATAAGCAGTGGACATGATAATTCCTTAGAGAACTGGAGGCCAAGTTTTCAACATGCTGTCTATAAGACCCAATATCATGAACTGTGGTTCTGTTAATTGTTTTATTCTACCCCAAAAGGAAGTTATGTATACTGAACAAGAAATTATCCTTCTGTATGGAAATGCATAGCTACATTTCCCTAGTTTCTGACCACTTACAGATTTTTTTTTATTATTTATTTATTTATTGCACAGTAAAAGCCATTATCCTGAAACATTGCACAATAAAAGCCATTATCCTGAAGCTAACCTGAAACACTAGGAGATAATGTGAAACACTCGGTCTAGGTAAGTGTGAAGTACAGTTTTTTTCTCTTACTAGTAGTAATGAGGGTCAGCTGTCAGATTACTACATGTGTAGACCAGTTTAGCTGGTGTCATTATCTCACTGGGTAAACCAGTGCATTTAGTCATTAGGTGTACCATCCAAGACTCTGTCTTTCTAGACGTCTTGAATTCCAGCATAGCAATTTGTGTTTTTATCCTCCTCCTGGAAAAAGAATGATGATTACCTTGAATACATTAGAAGAGGGACATTAGTGTAAAATGGTCTCTCCATCTTGTTTTCATGTCTGATCATGGAGTGCTGTTTTATTAACTTATTCATTTGCTATACCAACAAATAAATGCTGGATCTTATCCCACAGTGAAAGGAAATCAACTGAGATCATTGAAAATGTTTTTATTCAGGCCAGCCACCATGCAGCCTCTCACCAAATACTGTTTCTATATACTAACTCCAAGACTGCACATTCACTGAGAAAGGGACATAATTTATTAACACTATAAATACAGCCAGCTGGACCCTTTTCTCTGTAGTTATGCAACTGTGGGAAGAAGCAAATTACACTTGCAGAATTATATCACACGATACAAAGGCTTAGCGATAAAAAATACAATTTGATCACAAAACATCAGTGGACTATGATTAAAAAAATGGGATTACCTTGTCTAAAACCATAGTGTCTTAATCTTTTAAAATAATTTTTAATTCTTAACTTTGTAAGTAAACTGATCCTTTTAAGATTCCTTTTCTACATGATCCTGCCATAAAGGCAAGTGTAACTGGATGAGCAAAACCACAAGTTAAAGTCATTCTGCTCAAAAACATCCAGAAGGGCATCGTCACTTTTGGATAAGAGAATAAACTATTAATAAATTATAGGCAGGGTTTTTTCTTTTGTATTGCAAGATAACAAATGGTGCAGCATTGTCACAAATGAAGTCCAAACACCTTAACAGAGTCTGATGTTTCTCAACCCAATTTCTTAGTGGATCATTTTAGGTGGAATTGGAAATAGAGTAGGGAAGTTAATAAGCAGTGTTTTAGCTACTTAATAAGGGTGCATACTTTTGCATTCATAAATCCACTCTCACTCTCTCAATTTGGATCACCATGTGGGACTGCTTTCTTACTTATAGAGTGTGTCCACGTTTCCTTCAGAACTGTTTCTGGTCAAGTAATTTCCATTTTCAAAATATTGTTTACAAAGAAAAAACATCAAGATTTAGAGATGCTTAATAATTTCCCAGTCCATTCAATTATGTCATCCCAAGTGCTTTGTGATATCAGATTAGTAATCAGATTTTCCATAATATGAGTATGTAGTTGTTTCCATGTCATTCCTCAATTGACAGTCAAGCCTAGCTCAGTTTTATGGTCCCCATTTTTTTCTGGCATTTCAGGTTTTACACTTCACAGGTTTATATTCCCCGGTTTTTATTTCTGGCATTTCAGGTTTTATACTTCAGACATTTATGTTCTCTATTTTATATTTCTTGCATTTTAGGTTTTACACTTCAGATGTCTGTGTACCCCATTGTAGCCACTTGTACATTCTGTCTGCTCCTGTTCACCTGGAGAGATAATAGGAAACTATACTTCAGTATCAGTCAAAGTCAAGTCAAAAGTCAAAGTCAAAGAAAACTTTACTGTCATTCAGAACTACACAGCAGTGTAGCTGAACAAAATTACAATGCTTCATTCTCAATGCAGGAAACAGTTGCACATATAGACAGAGAAAAATTAATAAAATATCACAGTAGCAATTTAATAAGTAGCAATTAGTAAGTAAAGTAGGACAGCAGTGTCCCACACTCATCCCAGAATAGCCCATCCCATTACAGGAGAACACCCGACCCAGAACAGGAGAACAGTATGACAGGAATGTAGTAGAATCCATGGAAACAGAGTGGTGTGGCCATTTTTGCCATGGATCATCCTTCTGTTGCTTATTTGGGGCATGTTTCTATGATCTTGTTATAGTTCTGCTCTGCAGCCATTGTGACATGCCAGTGTTCAGGCAACAAATGTCCATATACAAGTATGGGATATTTCTTGGAAAATAACTCATTCTTTGGTCTATATCGGGTAAGGTTGAGATAAAATATCAGTTACTGACTTCTCTCCATCTTTTTGAGTATCAGTTGGCTAAGGGCCCATTTAATTGAGTTCAGCTCACTAATTTCTCCTCCCAGGTTGCTGTTTTCCATGGTAAATTACTGTCAATGAGCACACAGAAACCACAACAGCAGTAATTCATTTTTAGAGATTTCCCTTTTTTTCTTCATGTTGATGTGACATGTATGGAGTTGACATATAGCTATTCCAAGGCCTCGACCCTTACATGGGGGTACATGGGGGTACATGGGGGACTGGATTCCAGTGTAGTTGTGCTTGGTGAGCTTGTTCTTTGCTGAACTGCAACTTGATGAACTGTACTGGAAGCCATTCAGGACTGGTATGATTCACAACTGGAAGCCATTCAGTACTGGTATGATTCACAACTGGAAGCCATTCAGGACTGGTATGATTCACAACTGGAAGCCATTCAGGACTGGTATGATTCACAACTGGAAGCCATTCAGTACTGGTATGATTCACAACTGGAAGCCATTCAGGACTGGTATGATTCACAACTGGAAGCCATTCAGGACTGGTATGATTCACAACTGGAAGCCATTCAGTACTGGTATGATTCACAACTGGAAGCATTTCAGTACTGGTATGATTCACAACTGGAAGCCATTCAGTACTGGTATGATTCACAACTGGAAGTCATTCAGTACTGGTATGATTCACAACTGGAAGCCATTCAGTACTGGTATGATTCACAACTGGAAGCCATTCAGGACTGGTATGATTCACAACTGGAAGCCATTCAGGACTGGTATGACATTCAGTACTGGAAGCCATTCAGTACCGGTATGACATTCAGTACTGGTATGACATTCAGAACTGGAAGCCATTCAGGACTGGTATGACATTCAGAACTGGAAGCCATTCAGGACTGGTATGACATTCACAACTGGAAGCCATTCAGTACTGGTATGATTCACAACTGGAAGCCATTCAGGACTGGTATGATTCACAACTGGAAGCCATTCAGTACTGGTACGATTCACAACTGGAAGCCATTCAGGACTGGTATGACATTCAGAACTGGAAGCCATTCAGTACTGGTATGACATTCAGAACTGGAAGCCATTCAGTACTGGTATGACATTCAGAACTGGAAGCCATTCAGTACTGGTATGACATTTAGAACTAGAAGCCATTCAGTACTGGTATGACATTCAGTACCGGTATGACATTCAGTACTGGTATGACATTTAGAACTGGAAGCCATTCAGTACTGGTATGACATTCAGTACCGGTATGACATTCAGTACTGGTCTGACATTCAGAACTGGAAGCCATTCAGTACTGGTATGACATTCAGAACTGGAAGCCATTCAGTACTGGTATGACATTCAGTACCGGTATGACATTCAGTACTGGTCTGACATTCAGAACTGGAAGCCATTCAGTACTGGTATGACATTTAGAACTGGAAGCTATTCAGTACTGGTATGACATTTAGAACTGGAAGCCATTCAGTACTGGTATGACATTCAGTACCGGTATGACATTCAGTACTGGTCTGACATTCAGAACTGGAAGCCATTCAGTACTGGTATGACATTCAGAACTGGAAGCCATTCAGTACTGGTATGACATTCAGTACCGGTATGACATTCAGTACTGGTCTGACATTCAGAACTGGAAGCCATTCAGTACTGGTATGACATTTAGAACTGGAAGCTATTCAGTACTGGTATGACATTCATTACCGGTATGACATTCAGTACTGGTATGACATTCAGAACTGGAAGCCATTCAATACTGGTATAACATTCAGTACTGGAATGACATTTAGAACTGGAAGCCATTCAGTACTGGTCTGACATTCAGAATTGGAAGCCATTCAATACTGGTATAACATTCAGTACTGGTATGAAATTCAGAAGAAACCAGAGCAGGAATACGTGCATTAGTCTTGGTAAGTTTTTCTTGCTGCCTAACATTGTGATTATGTGTGACAATATATTTCTGGTGGTACAGCTGGTGTTCCCAGCACCTTAAGACAAAACATCCTTCTAACAATTCCCATCCTATATATATATATATATATATATATATATATATATATATATATATATATATATATTCCATGAATATTACACCTAGTCTTGGTGAAAAACAGCTACATTTGATAAAGATGATGAGGTGAGGAGGACTAAAATACAAACTGGGCTCTAGTAAAAGTGCACCTTTTAGTGAAGTTAGGAGAGCTGTTTTCCATATACCTGTTGCTTTAAGTTGTCAGCTGTTTTAGCAGATGTAGGCCTTTGTTCAGATATGGCAGCATTCTGTTCCAGGTTAAAATTTATTAGTAAAACCATTAATGAAGAAGACCTGTTTTACTTCTGTCCTTCTGAACAGTCTTGTCAGTGTGCTTCTGGCTATTAGTAATTTGTTCTCTAACAACTGTACCTATCTCATACCCTCTTCATCTGAAGGAGGTATTTGAGCTAGCAGGAAACCTCTTTTACAGAAGGTCAAGAGCAACTAAACAAGAAACTAAGAGGTCAAATTAAGTCCAGTAAGGCCAACTATGAGGTCAGGATAGCCATGCAGGCTAAGGACAATCACAAGGCCTTCTTCATCTATGTCTGGAACCTTAAAAGTAACATAACAGCAGTGTGCTAAACCTGTGGTGAATGATACCACCTTCATCTTCAAACTTCACCTTCCACTCCTCCCAGTTCCTCCAGGTGAAATCCCCTCCAATATACTTCCTCAACTATTAGCAGGAATGTGGTGCTGGTAGCACTTGCTATAGCTATGAACTGTGCCTCTATGGGTCCCAAGAACATCCCCATTTCCTCCTGAGCAGTCTAAAACATGACCTATCAGGACCACGTTAGGTACTCCTTGACTACAGCCTCAATACAGGCTGCGATCCAAGTGAATGGAGGACCACAACAGTCATTCTTCTCCACAAGGGCAGACCAACAGCTGACCCAGGGAACTATAAAGCCATCAGCCTAAGAAGCCTAAAATGCAAAGCCATAGAACAAATTATCATGCAAGTGACAAATAAGGATATTGGCAACCTACAGACATAGACCCACCATGATTTAGCTTTGTTAAGGGAAAGTCATGCGTTTCTAACCTGGTTGACGTCTTTGAGAGGGTCACTAAGACAATGGACAAGGGTAAAACAGTGCATAATGCCTATCTTGACCTGGCCAAAGCATTTGATAGAATATCCTACTCAGATATTGTTGACAAGCTCTCTGAGCTAGGCATACATCCCTGCATAACAGTCTGGATTGTTGGTTGGCTCACAGACAGCACCCAAGAAGTCAGGATCAGTGAGTGGTCTGCTCTGGGCCTGCTCCTATTTGGCATCCACTTCTCAGAAATCAAGGCTAATGTTCAAGGCCTCTGGTTCACCAAGTTTGCAGATGATTGTAAATTGGGAGTTATTACAGATTTCTCCAAGACACCAATATCTTGCAAGAGGGTTTAACACAAATGAATGGTACCAAAGCCTTGGTGTAAAACTCAATGCCAAAAATGCATTATAACGCCCTTCGGGAAACTGTCATCCCAAGTTAATTACTCCATTGATAAAACACCCCTAAGGGATATCGGGACATATGTAGATATTAATCTGGCCTTTGACTAACACATAGTTAACATAGTAAGAAAATCATTGTATGTGGCATCTAGGTCCAGGGAAGTTATAGTACCGCTCTACTCAGCCCTTATCAGACCCATCATTGAGCCCAATGCTCTCTTTTGAACATACTTAACCAGACATTTGCATCAGTCTGAACTCCTACAAAGGTTTCACACCAGGAGAATTCAGAAGATGAAAACCCAGTCCTACACTGATCACCTAAAGGCCCTGTCACTGTATTCAGTCACCTACAGGCTCCTGACAGGGGATTTGTCCTGGCTTACAGAGCCTCCTCAGACCCAGCCCTGATGGATCTGTTATGCATGTCCAAAATAAACAATACCAGAAACATTAAATCTAGGGATCTGAACTTTGCTTGTGACATAAAGAGAACATGTTGGACAGACAGATATGTTTCTCAAAGGATCCCCTCACTATGGAATAAGCTCCCCATCCATGTACCACAGAGTTCATCCCTGACCCTAGTCAAACAAAACCTTGACAATTGTATGGGAAATTGTAACTTTCCCCCCACTCTGGCTCCCATGTCTGATATGGACAGAAGCTGTCAATAAGAAAATTATTATCCTAACTAATCCCCCCCAAATCTGTTAGTTACCGTTCCACTAACATGCTGCACCCCCCCGTATAGACACTCATGATACTTGGAATCCACATAGGTTAGGGGTACATGGCTGTAGTGGTCATTAGCCTAGTAACAATCTATGAAGCTATGATGATTGGTAGATTTAAGATTAACTGCCCAATCACAGTGCGGTGCCTATGGTCCCAAGTACACTGGTCTTTTGAAACAGCCTGAAGTAAACATAGCTTTCCTAGGACTCACTACTGTATTTGTTTATGAGACAAAATAATATCAGCCATGGCCATGAGTTGATCAGGTCAGTTACAAAACCAGCAGAATCAATCCCCTATTATGAGAGTTTGGATGACATAGTGGTGTGTTCAAGTCCATTCTATAGCTAGCTGATATTACAAACACAGATAATTGGCTGTTTGTTTGACCATGATCACATTGTACTTTGCTACTTGCTAGGCTGCTCCGTTTTATATAAATGTGCATACTTTTAATTAATTAGTTAGTATTCGCTAACTTTGAAAATCTTTAGTTTTATCTTTGGTGTAAATATATAAATCCCATGAAATATTAAAGTAATAACTCTCAGTATACTCTCTAGTATCAACTCTCACTCGCCCACAAACTAGTAAACCATCCACTAAATGTCCCATACCTCCAGAATCTACTCCAACCCTGTCGCACCACCAGACCACTAAGATCCAGCAACAAAAATCACTTGCAGATCACTAAAGCCAATAACTCTGCTGGTGAAGCACTATTCTCTTGCGCCATAGCCAAGTTATGGAACTCCCTCCCACCCACAATTACCTCCATACCATCATGCACCCACTTCAAAACTTTACTAAAAGCGCACCTAAAAACATGCTGGCTATGCCCTTGCAACTCCCACTCTAATATCTATCACCCACACCATCCAACCACTACCTTTCTTTCCACCCCACTAACTACCTTGATTATAGCAAGCTCAGATGCTCATAAGCCTAGTACTTATTATACAGCAGGAACTTCTTCTTGTAACATTTGTTAATGTCTGTTATGTACTTCACAGATAAAGATTCTAGTTGTCTACTGATGTACTGTGTTCTTCATCTGTAAATATGTTGTAAGTAATTGCTATATAAATTGTTAATTGCTATGTAATCCAATGTAACTATTGTCTGTTTATTTTGACTGTTGAGCTTTTCTCCCCGGGCCTCCACTGAAAATGGACCTACGTCCAGTCGGACACTCCCGATCAACAAATGTAAATAAATAAATAAATAAATAAAAATAATAATAGAGGTACGACTGCTGAATCCTACACAAATGCACTTTATAAGCACTTATACAAGTGCATGGATCATGCAATCCCTAACAGAACCAAGATGCTATCCTCCAAAAAAAAGGAAGCCAATCTGGTGGTCCCCTGCCATAAACAAACTCTACAACAGAAGAAAGAAACTGCTGCAAAAAAGAGTAAAATCCCATGATTGGAGGAACTCCCTGGTCAGCCTCAGTAAGAAGCTGAGATCCCTGATAAAATCCCCCAAAGCTAGTTACAAAAACAAAATCACCACTGATTCTAAAGACAACCACAAAGCATTCTATAGCTATGCCAAGAATCTCAATGGCAACACTCAGATCTGCTCTGAGTTACAGCACAATGGCACTAAATATACAGAACCAACTGATATTGCCAACATCCTGTCAGATAAAGGGCCCATCTCTATACCAGAAGAATGCAAAGTACCTGTAATCATGGCTGCACAGGTAAAAACCACACTCTCCAAAGCCAAGAACACAGCATCTATGGGACCTGACAACATCCCAGGCTGCGTTGTACATGAACTACAGAATGAACTGGCACCCCACCTAAGTACCATGTTCAAGCATAGCTTCACCTCAGGCTTTGTGCCCATTGAATGGTGCACAGTGATGGTTATCCCACTCCACAAAGGGGGATCCACCATGGACTCCAGGAACTACTGCCTCATTAGCCTGACGAGCCTGGTCTGCAAGGCCATGGAATGTATCATCATGGAACTTATAAACAAAGACATTGGTAATCTCCAAACTCTGGACCCCACCCAGTTTGGGTTTGTAAAAGGCAGATCATGTCTCCTAAACCTGATAGACTTCTTTGAAGCAGTCACCAAAGCTGTAGATGAGGGTAAGGTGGTTCACACAGCCTATCTAGATCTCACCAAGGCTTTCGACACCATCCCCCACACTGGAATTATAGATAAACTCACTAAACTAGGTATAAATCCCTATGTCACAAGATGGGTTGCCAACTGGCTCACTGACAGAACCCACACTGTGAAAGTAGTAGACTCGAAATCTGACTTCAGACCAGTGACAAGTGGAGTACCACAGGGTTCAGTCCTGGGTCATGTCCTATTTGGTATCTACTTCTCTGAAGTACAGGCTAACATAGAAGGTCTTTGGCTAATGAAGTTTGCAGATGACTGCAAACTAGGAGTCATAATCAAAACTCCTAATGATGTGGACATCCTACAAAAGGGCCTCACTGAGGCAGATGCCTGGTGTCAAAGCCATGGCCTCAAGCTCATTGCCAAAAAGTGCATTGTCATCCCATTTGATAAAAACTCTGTACCGATGAACTACCACATAGGCGGTAGTCTCCTTAACACTGAAAGTGTGATAAGAGACCTTGGGACACAGGTGGACAGTAGTCTCTCCTTTGATAATCACATCGCCACAGCAGTCAGGAAATCCTTCTACGTGGCACACCTCATCACAAAAGGTTTCTCATCCAGGAAAGAAAAGGTCATTGTTCCCCACTACTCATCACTCATTAGACCCATTATAGAATACAATGCCCCTTCTAGTATGTACCTCACAAGACATCTACAACAACTGGAAAGGCCTCAGAAATACCTCACAAAGAGGATTACTGGCCTCAAACAGATGACCTACGCAGACCGTCTCAAATAAACTCCAGCTTTACTCCATCACATATCGCCTCCTCAGAGGTGATCTCTGCCTAACATACAAAGCCATGTCAAGCCCAGAGCTGTTGGACATGCTCCACTTAAAGAAACCTCAATCCCTCTGAGCTACACGTTCTAGGGACCTAAATTTTGTCACCACAATAAACAGAATATGCTGGAGGTATAGATTCCTGTCCCAGAGACTTCCCATACTCTAGAACAAACTACCTTTCTATATCAAACAAAGCTCCTCATTAGCACTCTTCAAAAAAAATCTCGATGATTGGATGGGAAATAGGAAATTCACCTCTGGGATCACTTCTGTGGATCTGCTCGACAGGGGCACACGAAAATAATTTTCTTGGGTGGCGAAAGCCAGGGTAGCTTTTTGGCTAGGCTTATATAGGCCCTAGGGCCAATAGCCTAGCAACTGCCTATGAACCTATAATGTACAATTAATATTCTCAATGCATTACCATTTCTGTTTCTTCAGGATTAATTCAGATGTATACTGTGAAAGAAATATTTAGTTACATTATTTCCACAAAATGTAATATGTAAGACAGAAGTGCTCAAAAAATATTTAAGAAAGAATGTTCATTCTTTAAAGAAATGGCACCAATAGCATTTAACTGAAATGCATGTCCTGCTGTTTTGAAACAACATTAACAAGGGTGCATATGTGGCAGGTGGCACAGCATCTTTTTTGGAGACTGTTACATGAACAGTGCAACAGAGTGACTTCATCTCACACAAATGCCCCCTGTGAATTATTTAAGGGTTTGTATATAAATTCTAATTATTTAGATGTGACTTCATAAAAATGCAGCTAGCTGAGTTACAGCTATGTTGCTATTAGTTTTGCAAATGTTTCTTCACAAGGTTGATTTGACTTATACTAGCCCAGGATTTTTTTTGAATAAAAACTAAATGTCATTCCTCTTTTGTTTTCACAAGATTGATATGAAAGAAAAGGTACCACAGGTTTTCAGTGGTAAGAAAATGTATCATCTGGACGCTGCTGTGAGTCATTTGAAGGAGAGAAATCCATTTTAGAGAAAAATTGCAGCAAATCTCATGGTATTATTTAAAAGTACGAATTTTACAGACAAGTAATGATTAATTATGACCTATAATTGTATTAATGATGAGGGTACAAGTACATTTAGAGACCTTAGTAACTCATCTATGATGGTAACAAACACTATTAGGTTATGAAGGAGAAATCCCATGAGAAAGAAGTGTGCCTGTTCAGCAGACCCATGGTGATAATACTCTTTTACTGAACAAACAGAGTTCTGCATCATATCAGACACATTTATGTGAAAAGGTCCTTACTAGAGAAGGCACCCTGACCTGCAATAGGCAAACTGTACAATACCTCATTATTCAATATTTTGAGCTTTGTTTCCATCTGTGCACTTTATCCAGCTGCACCTCATTCTTCAGTTTTGTTGTATTGCTTTATGATTTATTTTTGCTTTTTGTAGCTCTGCAGTTATTCATTTCATCTGAAGCAGGTGCAGTCAGTAAAATAATAGTCTTGGCTGATGAAGTTTTACTTCAGTCTGTAAATTGCATTTCATGCTCTGTCATACATTTGATGCTGAGCATACATATTGGGTCTGATTGGTAAATGGAATATTCTTGATGTGTTTCTGTTTTTCTATAATACCCTGTATATGGAATGGGGTAGTTATAAGCGATTCTACCTTGTATGTAACCCTCTTTCTGAGAATTCCTACCCTATCTTTGTAAGAAACAGAATTTCTTTTTACTTCAGTATAAGATATGTAATCCCTTGTCAAGCTTTAGTATCCAATGCTAGTCCTCAGATATCTGCTTTATATGAGTGTATATATATTGCAGGATTTAAGGCCTTCACAACTTATTGAAAATATATCACACTCAGCAGTTCTACGTTGCACAAATATTGGTACTACATTAGATTTTAACTATTATGTACCTATATTGTCAGAAAAGTCTATGCAGATATGTATTCTGTCTTTACGACAGTTACTCACAGGAAATAGGATTTGTCAAAAATATTTTTATTAAGCACATATTCATATACACAAGGAATACTTGCATTTATTCCATATACTAGTATAACACAAAACTATAATGCTTCAAATTCATATTAAGAAAAGCAGAAGTGTTTTTGAAAACACAAATATTTTCATGGGAAGCTAAAAAAATGATGACAATAGTTGGACAGACTTATGCTGTTTATGTTATGTTGTAAGTAAAGAGTTGCAGTAAAACTTACTAGATCAAGTAATATATCTAATTATACAATTATTGAAGTTAAATTGTACAGATGATTTAAGATTTTATAAACACTTTTCCAGTCCTCAGATGTATTATTAAATTTATTACAGCATTTGCATAGATTAAAGTGTGCAAAAGATGATTTTTAAAGTCACTTTCTGAGTGCAGGCCAGTTGTATAAATAGTGAATGGTTGATCCTAGTTGTAATATTTGCTCAGACTGATCATTTACTTGAAAATGACTCATTCTGTTCAAACAACAATATGATCTGATGTTGTCAATTTTCATTCTCTCCTCTCCGAACCCTGAATCTGACTCGGCCATTACTATAGCTTGTGGTAACCAAAAACCTCTCAAGCTTCTCCCTTAGCCATAATGTACCAATCCATAACATACCTCAGATCTCATTTGCCACTTTTCATGTAAGACTTAGTCAGCCATAGCTCTTGAGTTTCGATTGTTATTCAAGCAGACAAGTGAAACTTTAAAAAAAAAAAAAACTTTACATTCCTAGTATATTACTTTGTAATTTATTATCCCTTACCGTTATACGTTAATGTACTAGTTCTTTACAATTGTTGGTAGCTTTTGCCCACATTAACAATCTTTACATGCTCGTGTATTCCTTAAGTACCATTTTTTGATAATAATTTTCTTTCTCCTTTTCTCTTTAAAAATTGAAAAAAAAAATGTATCATTCCTATATTGTGCTTTGTTATCTTAGTATGGCTGAGAAGAGTCCTTCTGGGTTTAAAAACTGCTTGAAGTGTGGGCACAAGTTGCCTATTTCTGATTCCCATAAACTTTGCATTTATTGCCTAGGTTCACAACACCTGCAAGGAAGGTTATTCTATCTATTGTAATTTTAATCACAGAGCACTTGTGGACAGAAAGAATAAGCTGGTTCTGAAAGGCTTACTACCTTCTTCTTTCGGTGAAGCTATCACTGGGGCTCAGTCTCCCAAATCAATGTCTAAGGAGTCAAAATCTCTGATTCCATCCACTTCCTCACCTCTGTCTTCTGAGCTTTCTAGAAAGAGGTCTAAATCTGATTCGAGGAGATCTCAAACCTTTTCCCAATTGGATCAGAAGAAAAAGAGGTTAGCCAATCATACATCCTTGGATATGACCAAGAAACTTTTGGATCCAACTGCTCCTGATCCTATTGTTTTACCAAGGCCCTAATATTTACCCTCTGTTGATCCGGTGCCTTCCAGGCTGCCTTCTCCCTTTCTGGAAATGAGCCATACAAGGTCACTTTTCCTGGCCTTGTCTCACTCATCCAGGAGTCGGACTAAAGAAGATGTGGATCAGGTGATGATGAAGTTTCTCTCAGAGTAGATCCAGAGGGTTTGTTATCAGCTTGTACCATTTCAAGTCAGGAAGCCCATACATCAACCACTCCACCACCTCAGAATCCTTCTCTGATCCCTTTGCTTGCTTCAAAGTACCTGGATCTGAGTCTTCTGGTCCCATCTGCTTGGATCCAAAGATAACCCTATCTTCTGATCCAAAGCTAACTCTGAGTGGTCCAGTACTGATCTGGAAGACTCTCAGAGCCAAAGTTTCCTTGTCAGATCCGAGGTGCTGAGTTTGACTCCAAAGATGTCAGAACCATCTCTGTGCCTTGGGTCCTTGGCATTGGACAGCTCGGCTACAACTTCTCCTCTTGGAGATTGGTTTCTGGGTGGAAGAAGACAGCGGTCCAGAAGCCTGCCTTATCTGTGCTGGGGTCTTCTTTTCTCTGGAGGGGCCTGCCTTCAAGGTTGGGAAGAGGGCATTCTCTGCTCCAACAGCACTGATGAATCCAACCCTCTCGGATCTCCAATCCAGCTCTCAGATGTCTTTGCGCTTGGAGCCTCATCATTTGATGTTACAGGGACAACCAGCTCAAGACCTACAGACTACACAGCAGGTTTTCACAGTCTCTTTTTATGCTTCACTGGAACATTCCACTAAGGAAATCCCTAAGAAGAGAAAGTGTAAGAGGAGGCACTTGGACTCTCCACAAGATTCAGTCACTGAGGATACAGACTTCAACTAGACTAAAGAGTCCCCACAATCACCTCCAGAAGATGTTTCATTTGGATATATCCTTGAGATCCTGAAACAGAGAGGTAGCTGGAGACCCAGCAACCCTTCACCGGAGGTGTCAGTATTTCTAGGGGCCTTCGGAGCTGGTCCATCTACCTCCACGGTTAATAATCCCACTGATGAGTTCATTGATTTGGTCTCTCGGCAGGCATGGATGGAGCCTGACTCAGTTGAGCTAATACCTCACAAGCCAGATAGGATTCTGGCTCCACCTGTAGGGAAGGATTTTTGGGGTAAGGGGGTGCCTGTGGATGCCATGGTTGTGGCAATGACCACCAAGAAGGAACTTGCTGAACAAAGTTCCTCTATTCATCCACTTAAGAGGGAGTTTTCAACTATAGAACTATATTTAAGAAAGCACTTTCACCTGAGTTTCATCAGAGCCATCTACTAGAGTGGTTTCCACTTTGATAATTGAAAATGCCTGCTTTTATGAGGCTATCACCAGGCTTTGTCTGTTTTTGGCACATGCAAAATGAGAGGCCGTGTCTGCATCAGTGGGGCTCATATTCGTTGGAGCCAAGTATGAAAGCTTTATTACAGAACCTTTTCCAATATGTCACATGTAACATGAGAGGCTGTGCCCACTTTTACAGGGCTCATTATCTCCTGACATAATATGAAAGGCTAATATTCTCTTGTATAACAAAAAAGGTTTACAGTGCCTGCTTATAAGAGGCTCATATACATGGTTAATGTGACCGGTCCTTATTCTTCTTCCTCTTGATGAAGACAGCCATTTTTATATGCAGGGGAGGTAGTTACTTAAAGCTACACTATTTGGTTTCCATTTTTGAACAGTACATACATCCAAAGAAATAGCACAAGTGGAAAACAAGTCACATGCTCATTTTTTTATAGAGCTCATGGATGTGCACAAGTAGGAGGAAACATGTAAAACATGAGCAAAATTTGAGACCTCAGAAACTTTTGTGTGGGCTGACAGTGCCCATGGTATAAACCACCAAGTGGTAAATTGCAAAGTATACAAACACTTTTAGTAAACATAAGAATCTCAGATCTTCTTTGAGCATAGGCAAATTGTGGCTATGGCGTAAAAATAGAGCAGTGTGGAGTGGTGCCTTGGAACAACACTTTTCATTGTACTGCAGATTATAGAAATGTTAAATTCAGACCAGTGGCTACAGTATCTGTACCTGGATGCTGTGGGGTAGCTGCAGTGAAAGGTGGAATGCTCTTAGTGCCACAGCATGATTTTAATGCAATCCAGTCTGGAGTCTTCACTGCCAAGTGTCATCCAGAGTCTAGGAGTTACTGAGTGCTCTTCTGTTCAGATTCTTCCTGTCTTCAGGTTCGAGGTGGTGAAGTCAGGGCTCTTCTGTTCAGCTCTGTGCCTGATTAAATAAAGGGCTTGAAAATGGGAGGGATCAGGTGGAAGAGCAGTTAGCCAATCTCCTGAGAGAGGGGGTGGTGCCATGGGGCCTGGAGTGGAGTTAGATTATGTAAGAGACTGGTGTAATCAGTATAGGAGGGCCTGTCAATCAACTTGGGAGGCTACGGTTTAGACATCTTTTCTCACTCTTAGCACCAAAGTCCCAAATCAGTAGTAGAAAATAACCAAAAAAAACCCATTTCAAATAACTGAAAATTGCTGTTTACGTTTGTGCACATCATGAGGTAAAAAATACTTTCAAGATTATGCCAATTACTTATACATTTGTACACATCTAGAGATCACACATGCACAAAAAAAAAAAAAATTATAATGTGGCCTGTTTTCCATGTCACTAGTTCACCAGATAAACTATGCTAATGTAGATGCAGTGATTTACAAACGTAATTAGTTGATTGACTTTTTAATATTAACAGCAACAATTGGGGTTAATTAACAGTTTATGTGCAAATCCTGGGTTATGCATTTTAGCTGTATAATTTATGGTTTAGTTTCCTGAGTGCATACTTTTAATGCTTGAGTTTAGACTCGGGTGGTTGTGGACGTTAAGCCTGATTTGCCAGCTCAACTCCACTTTTTCTGGGATCACATTTTTGTTTCCTTTGAGTGGACCCATACTGAGCTTGTCAAGGCTGTGGAAGTGGGAACCTCCATGGTCTGGGAAATCATGGCAGTGCTTTGCTAGTCAGTTTCTGAGGATCTGGAGTCTGATGTCAGACAAGTGGTGTGCTACCCTGACTTTGAATTTGTTCACAGTTTTCCCTATATAAAAACAACTGCAGCCTTTGCACTGTGCACAGTGTATCACAAAAGCAGTGTTGCAATTTATCAGAACACGTGCTGTTGATTTTTCTCCTGAGTACTGGACAAAAGAAGTAGTCCTTGTCTCTCATGTATTTGCAGTAAGTGCAAAAAGGGAGGTGCGAGCAGGGGTAAGTTCCTCTGTTGTTTACCTCTGGTCTGAATTCCTGGCTCTCTTAAATCTGAAAAAAAAGATGAGGTCCTAGAAGTTTTTCCAGTTGCTTATTGTCTGTAATCATTACCCAGTTGAGTTTATTGTCTGTAGTCATTACCCAATTGGGGAGTCTAGGGAGATGGACAGATTTTAGAAGTGTCTATGCTTCAGCAACCTTTGCTCTTAGGTCACTGAACTATTTGTCACATTTTACTAGGTTGCAAAGGGACTGCTGAGGCCAAATCATCTGTGGCCTCTCTGGCTACCCTCCAGTCCATAAGGCTTATTTCGCACACAACCAAAGGTGGTTCAAGGGCAGTGGGTTTAGGCATATCCATTAGGAGGCATGCCTGGATGCACTTATGTGATTTCATGGAGCCCTTTAAGTCCTTGTTCATTTTTAGATGGCAGTTCTGTTTGGTCCTACAGTAAATAGGTTCATAGGTTCATAGGAGGTTACTAGGCTATTGGCCCTAGGGCCTTTATAAGCCTAGCCATATTATATCCTTGCTCCCTTATTGACCAAGTTGTATGGTCTATATTTGCATAGCGAGTCTATGATCAGCATTGACTGCCCTATCTAAGAGGGACATAGGTGACACCCCCAGGGTAAATTTACAGTCTCTCCAGCATGCCCTGTTAATGTTGCAGGCTAGGTTAAAATCCTAGAGTGAGTGAATCTTGTCCCATTTGACTTGCACATGTGAAGAAAGAAACTGTTGCAAAAAAGAGTAAAGTCCCATGACTGGAGGAACTCCCTGGTCAACCTCAGTAAGAAGCTGAAATCTCTCATAAAATCCTCCAAAGCTAGTTACAAAAGCAAAATTAAAACTACTGTTCAATCTCAGCCTTACTACAGGATATGTACCCAAAGAGTGGCGTACAGCAACAGTGGTCCCTCTCCACAAAGGTGGTGCCTCAACAGACCCTGGAAACTATTGCCCCATAAGCCTGACTAACTTGGTCTGCAAAGCTATGGAAAGGATCATCATGGACCTCATAAATAAAGATATTGGGGACCTACAGACACTGGATCCTACCCAGTTCGGCTTTGTTAAGGGCAGATCCTGCCTCTTAAACCTGGTCGACTTCTTTGAAACAGTCACCAAGGCCATTGACGAAGGGAAGGTGGTCCACACAGCCTACCTGGACCTCGCAAAAGCCTTAGATATAATACCCCACTTGAGCATTACAGATAAGATCACCAGCTTAAATATAAATCCCTATGTCACTAGATGGGTTGCAAACTGGCTCAAGGACAGAACCCACATGGTTAGAATTACTGGAGCCATGTCAGACTCCAAACCAGTTACAAGTCGCATCCCACAAGGCTCAGTCCTGGGACCTCTCTTGTTCGGTATATATTTCTCGGAGGTACAGACCAACACAGAAGGACTGTGGCTGACCAAGTTCGCAGATGACTGCAAACTGGGCGCCATAATCGACTCTCCAGCCGACACAAGCATCCTCCAAAAGGGCCTCATAGAAACAGACAACTGGTGCCAGAGCCATGGCCTCAAGCTAAACGCCAAAAAAAGTGTATAGTCATCCCCTTTGGCAAAAACAAAGTGCTCACAAATTACCACATAGGTGGTAATCCATTAAGTACAGAAGAAATAATTAGGGACCTGGGGACCCAAGTTGATAGCAATCTCTCATTTGACAACCACGTGGCCAAAGTGGTTAGAAAAACATTTTATATAGCCCACCTAATCATGAAGAGATTCACATCTAGATTAGGGGAGGTCATCGTGCCTCTTTACTCATCCCTCATCAGGCCCATAATCGAGTACAATGCCCCTTTTGGGATGTACCTTACCAAACACCTGCAGCAACTGGAAAGACCCCAAAAGTACCTCACCAAGAGGATCAAAGGGCTCAAACAGATGCCATATGCTGCCCGGTTAAAGAAACTCCAGCTCTACTCAGTGGCATACCACCTGCTCAGAGGTGACCTGTGCCTGACGTATAAAGCCATGTCCAACCCGGAATTAAGGGACATGCTGCACCTCAAAAAATCCAAATCCCATCGAGCTACACGCTCGAGAGACTTGAACCTCAGCACTGAAATAAATAGGACATGCTGGAGGGACAGATTCATAACCCAGAGGCTCCCTTCACTCTGGAATAAAATCCCAGTCCAGGTTAGGCAGAGTCCCTCATTGACTCTCTTCAAGAGGAATCTTGATGAGTGGATGGGAGATCATAGGTTTACCCCGGGTATTACATCTGTGTCACTGTTACACAGAGTCACAGTATACTAACCTCAAAAAAGGGCATAGCAAAATTAATTTAAAATGGGTGGCGAAAGCCAAACATACTCTGGCTAGGCTTATAAATGCCCTAGGGCAGATAGCCTAGTATGAACCTATGAACCTATGAAAATTGCCACTGACTCTAAAGACAACCACAAAGCATTCTATAGCTATGTCAAGAATCTCAATGGCAACACTCAGATCTACTCTGAGTTACAGCACAATGGCACAAAATATACAGAACCAACTGATATTGCCAACATCCTGGCAGATAGGTTCAGTGCTAACTTTACCCTCCTCTCACCCCCTAGAGGGCCCATCTCTATACCGGAAGAATGCAAAGTTCCTGTAATCACGGCTGCACAAGTAAAAAACACTCTCCAAAGCCAATAACACAGCATCCATGGGACCTGACAACATCCCAGGCTGCGTTCTACATGAACTACAGAATGAACTGGCACCCTACCTAAGTACCATGTTCAATCATAGCCTCACCTCAGGCTTGGTGCCCACTGAATGGAGCACCGCAACGGTTATCCCACTTCACAAAGGGGGAGCCACGGCAGACCCCAGGAACTACCACCCCATTTACCTGATGAGCCTGGTCTGCAAGGCCATGGAACGTATCATCATGGAACTCATAAACAAAGACATTGGTAATCTCCAAACTCTGGACCCTACCCAGTTTGGGTTTGTAAAAGGCAGATCATGTCTCCTAAACCTGATTGACTTCTTTGAATCAGTCAACAAAGCCATAGATGGGGGTAAGGTGGTTCACACATCTTATCTAGATCTCGCCAAGGCTTCTGACACCATCCCCCACTCTGGAATTATAGATAAGCTCTCTAAACTAGGTATAAATCCCTATGTCACAACATGGGTTGTCAACTGGCTCATGGACAGAACCCACAATGTGAAAGTAGCAGACTCCAAATCCGACTTCAGACCAGTGACAAGTGGAGTACCACAGGGTTCAGTCCTGGGTCCTCTCCTGTTTGGTATCTACTTCTCTGAAGTACAGGCTAATACAGAAGGTCTTTGGCTAACAAAGTTTGCAGATGACTCTCATCCAGAAAGAAATAGGTCATTGTTCCCCTCTACTCATCACTCATTAGACCCATTATGGAGTACAACACCCCTTTTGGTATGTACCTCACAAGACATCTACAACAACTGGAAAGGCCACAGAAATACCTCACAAAGAGGATTACTGGCCTCAAACAGATGCCCTACATAGACCGTCTCAAAAAACTCCAACTTTACTCCGTCGCATATCGCCTACTCAGAGGCGATCTCTGCCTAACATACAAAGCTATGTCAAACCCAGAGCTGTTGGACATGCTCCACTTAAAGAAATCCCAATCCCTCCGAGCTACATGCTCTAGGGACCTAAACCTTGTCACCATAATAAACAAAACATGCTGGAGGGATAGATTCCTGTCCCACAGACTTCCCATACTCTGGAACAGACTACCTATCTATGTCAAACAGAGCTCCTCATTAGCACTCTTCAAGAAAAATCTTGATTGGATGGGAAGTAGGAAATTCACCCCAGGGATCACTTATGTGGCTCTGCTCGACAGGGGCACAGGAAAATAATTTTCTTGGGTGGTGAAACCCAGGGCACCTTTATGGCTAGGCTTATACAGGCCCTAGGGCTAATAGCCTAGTACCTACCCATGAACCTACGAACCTAAGATGTGCAGCATTTCCATTTGGGCAGGGTCTGAGACTTCTCTGTAGACCAGGCACAAGTTGCCTCTCAGCAGCTTATAAGATACAGAGTACAGTGACAGGGTCTTCAGTCTGTCCATGTAGGTCATGTGTTGAAGGCCCTGAATTTTCTTGATGAGAAGCCTCTGAGGTCTCCCTAGCTGCTGCAGGTGTCTGGTGAGGTACATACAGAAGGGAGCATTGTACTCTATTAGTGGTCTGATGAGGGATGAGTATAGGGGAGTTATAACATCCTTAGCTTTGGATGCGATGCCTTTACTTATTACATGTGTAACATAGAAGGCTTTCTTTACCACTGTAGACACATAGTGATCAAAGTTAAGGTTGCTATCAACCTGTGTTCCCAAATCTCTCACCCCAGAGTTTGAGCTAAGGTGGGTACTGTTAATATTGTAATTTGCTGGGACTTCCCCTTTGTTGAAAGGGAAGATAATGCATTTTTTGCATTTAGTTTAAGTCCACGGCTTTGGCACCACTCATTTCTCTGTGTAAGCCCTTTTTGTAGTATGTCAACATTATTGGGGGACTCAAAGATTGCACCCAGTTTGCAGTCAACAGCTAAGTCACAGGCCATCTATTTTCAAGTGAACATCTGAGAAATAAATTCCAAAAACAGTAGGGGGCCCAGAACAGATCCTTGTGGTACACCACTGATAACTGGTCTGCAGGCAGAGGTGGAATCCTCGACTTTGACTGTATGCATTCTGTCAGTGAGCCAGTTGGCTACCCATTTAATGACATATGGGGTAATTCCCAGCTGGGTGAGTTTCTCAATGATGCCTGAGTGGGGGATTATGTCAAAAGCCTTGGCTAAGTCAAGATAGGCTGGGCTTTGGTGACATTCTCGAAGAAGTTCACCAGATTTAATGAGCTTGATCTACCCTTAACAAAGTCAAATTGGGCCGTGTCAAGAGTTTGAAGATCACCTACGTCTTTGTTGATAAGGTTCATGATGATTCTGTCCATGGTCTTGCAGGTAACACTGGTTAGGCTTATGAGTCTATATTTCCCGGGGTTGGTTGATGGACCCCATTTGTGCAAGGAAATTTATTTTGCTGTTTTCCACTCTGCTGTGATGAAGCCAGTACTTAGACTGTGGTTGAAGAGAGTGCCAATTGGTTCTGGGTAAGTCTTGTTTTAACCATTTAGTAAGCAGCCTGGGATATTATCTGGTCCCATAGATGCTGTATTTTTGGTCATGGAGAGTGCGGTTATAACCTGCTGTTTGGAGATACTAGCTAGAGGACTAGTGACAGGTATGCTTTGGGGTATGTCTGGTGTGGACAGGGGGGTGAAGTTTGCACAAAATCTGTCAGTATGAGTGGGACCATTCACTACTAGTTCAGCAGAAAGCTGGGCCTTCCCTAAGATAGATAAAGAATGCCCTTTGATTACCTTTGGCTAGAGATGACAGTTTGTCTTCATAATTGGCTTTAGAGGACTTTAGAAGATATCTAATTTGCTTGTTCAAGCTGTGGAGGGTGTCCTTCCTCTGCAGGGTTAGTTCCTTCTTGTTCTTAAACATTAGTTTCTTCCTCTTTTTGTATAATCTGTTTATGATGTCCACCTGGGTGGCTTGTTTTTTTGTGAGGATCTTGTTTTGATCAGTTCAGGTACAGATGAGTCTATACATTTGCATAGGTTCATAGGTTCATAGATTAGTACTAAGCTAACTGCCCCTTGAGAGCCATTTTAAGCCTAGCCAATTATCCCTTGTGAGACTCGAACCCTGCACCTTGTGTTTGTAAGGCAAACACCTTAACCATTAGGCCACCCTCCCAACCCTATGTGCATATGTGTTTATTGGGACGGTGGCCTGATGGTTAAAGTGTTTGCCTTACAAACACAAGGTGCAGGGTTTGAGTCTCACAAGGGATAATTGGCTAGGCTTAAAATGGCTCACAAGGGCAGTTAGCTTAGTATGAACCTATACAGGGCATTTGTGTACACTTCTGTATAGGAGTCATTGTTGACAGTGGTAGCAGGGGGGTTGAAACTAATTATGCTATCACTTAGGAGCCTATAGTTTACTTTGGAGAAATATTTTTGCTCTTGAGGGGGATAACGTATGATTGTTATTTCGAATGAGACTGATTTGTGATCAGACCTTACCAGGGAAGGCAATATGCAGGGGATAGTGGACAGACCCCCTATGTTGATGAGTACTAAGTCTAGAACATTCAAGCCCCTTGTAGGGGTGCAGACTATCTGTTGTAAGCCCTATCCCTGTATTCTGTCTCCTATAGGTTTTTGAGGGGAGGTCTATGCCTGGCATACAGGGCATTGTCAGACCTCACTTTGATGGACGGCCTGCGTATCCACAAAACAAACAGCACCAGAATTACTCATTCTAAAGACTTAAACATTGCCTGTGATACAAATAGGACTTGCTGGAGAGATTGGTATATATCCCAGAGACTACCCTGTCTATGGAACAGGCTCCCCATCCATGTGAAGAAGAGTTCCACCTTAACCCAATTCAAGTGCAACTTGGACAATTGGATGGGAAACTGGAAAATCATCCCTGGTTTGCACCTATGTCTCTAAAAGACAGAGGTCATCTGTAAATGGTTCATCTGCCAGGCCCATGCTAACACTTATCAAGGGTATCAGAACTTGTCAGAGATTTGGGATGTATGGCTAGGCTTAAAAAGGCCATTGTGGTTGTTATCCTAGTAAACACCTATGAACCTATTAGTATTAATGAAGTCCAGGAACCTTAGGGCGAGCATGTTTGTGCTCATATATGACTCCCAATTGATGGAAGGATAGTTGAAATCACCATGACCAAGCTGTTTGGCTGTATAGTGAGTCACTCAGGTAGGCCCAGGTAGGCAGAGTGGGTCTTGTGGTACATGCTGAGGGACCTATAGCTAACAATGATATGGAGTAGCTCTATTTAGTCATACTGTTTGACCAGTCTTGAGGTGTATTTGTCTTTAATGAAGATGGATGCACCTCTGCCTTTGGTTGTTTCACACGCTTTTTGAGGTCTGAATGTGTGGAAGGCATTTAAGCCTTGCATTGCACAGGGTGACTGTGGCCTTGAACCATGTCTCTGACTGCACAGACATCAGCATCTTCAAAGGTAAGGAGTGCTTCCAGTGAGTGCAGTTTCAAGTTTAGAATCCTAGCATTAAGCAGTATAACCTTCAGTTTGTCACTAGTGGATTTGTTTACATCAGGAGTTTTGTTGTTATGACATTGCCTAAAAAAGGCACTATGAGGGAGGCAAGTACCTTTGCCAGTAACCAAAAACCAAGAGAAGACAGGTGAAGACCATCTTGGCAAAGCAGTGTGGTCTATCAATCATATCTTCCCAGGCTGACAGGTACTGGATCCCTCTGGATTGACACCAGAACTTAAGACAATTGTTGAAGTCAGTCACTTTTGTTTATATTGAAGCATCATCCTGGGTGAAGGTAGAATGCTGCTTAGGGCTAGGAACATACCCGCCTGGGACACATAATCTGAGAGCTCAGTCATATCTCTCTTCATATAGTCCAGTGAGGTACATCTCAAGTCATTTACTCCAACATGGAATATGACAGAATCTTAATGGTACTTGTTGTTAAGAGACTTGATTGCCTGCATGATCTGATGGATCCTGGCACCTGACAGGCAGCTGAATGTGACCATCTCCTTGTCCAGCTTGGTGAGGGGACATCTGTGTGTTTCACCATGGAGTTGCCTATAACCAAGACATTTGATTTTGAGGTGTTTTGCCTTAGGGGCTATTTGGCTGAGACACTGTTGTGTGTATGATTGTGTGCAGTGGATTCTGTTGGGTTTGCAGTGTGTGCAGTAGGTTTGCACTTGGTAGGTTTCTGATCTTTAGGTAGGTTTCTAGTGAGTACCTCTGGGTATGTGGGTTTATGTGTTGTAAGCTTGTTATGTGCAAGAGGTGAAATGTGTGTGCTGACAACCTTTTTGATATCTGGTTTGTTGTTATGTGAGAGAACTAATTCCAAATTCATAGTATAGATATATCTCTCACATGTTGTATTTGTTCATTTAAGAGTAATTGGTTGTCAGTATACATCAGGCAATTGCTACATTGCCTCGGGATGCCCATGTCAATCAGGCTGGCTGGAGAAATGGTGGGAAACTGTCCATCCATTATTGCAGATATATACTGTAGTAACTAGTGGGGTGTGAGATGGATAAAAAGACCCTCTCTGTAGTGGGTATACATTTTTTGACCCCTCAAAGAACCTTTTTTCTAGGAATCAACATGGTGGTCAAAAGATGTGGTTCAAGAAGTCCCAGAGTCCTTTCTAGGCTGCACGTGGAGAATGCTCCCCTACGGGCAGAGGGGGCAACTCGAATGAATGACCCTGCCCCCATGGCAGAGAAGGCCCTCAAAATCAGGGGTCCAGTGATTCCTCCTCTAATAGATCCTACCAGTGCTCCTGAAAGGAGGCCCAATTGTTTCCCTCTGGAGGCAGTTGGGGGTTGACTGTCCCTTCACCAGAGAGCTTGTCTAAACATAAAAGATAATTGGGTACAGAAGATTATTTCCAGAGATTATATAATTCTCTTTTCCTTCCACCTCCAACTGTATAAAAACTTCTGGATGTTCTACCCAGTCAGAGGAAAGAAGCAGCACTAGAAATTCAAAAGCTGCTAGAAAAAAAAAGTCATCCAAGAGGTCCAGCCAGACCAGATAGAATCCGGAACTTACGTAAGATTCTTCTTTGTGCCAGAAGTGACAGGGGACTGCAGACCAGTTTTGGATCTCAGCAACTTAAACAAGTCAGTTCGACATACAAAGTTTCAGATGGTCACTGTTCAGTCCATTTTACCCTTCCTGGGCAAGGATGACTGGATGTGCTTGATAGACTTTCAGGATGCATACTATCACATAAAAGTGAACAGACAATCCAGAAGGTATTTATGCTTCCAGCTGGGAGCCTATCAGTTCAGAGCACTGCCCTTTGGCCTCACCACAGCCCCCAGGGTGTTTACCAAATGCATGTCAGTAGTGGCAGCTTACTTGAGATTGCAGGGATTCTGGGTGTTTCCATATCTAGACAACTGGCTCATTACTGCCCCATTCAGGCATCTACAAACAAGAGTAATAGATCAGGTACTTCAGATTTGTTCTCATCTAGGGATAACCATAAATTACAGCAAGTCTCATCAGCAACCACCTCAAATTTTGGAATTCATAGGAGCAGTTTTCAATACAACAACTGTGACAGCTTTTCTTCCTTTATCAATAGTGCAGACTATAAGATTCCAAGTCAGGAGAAGCTAACAGCATGGTTTCTCCAATTTCATTAATAGCCAGACAGTCAATACTCTCTTACCCTGTCCATATTCTTTTATTTTCCAATAATCCTTCAACAAGAAAGCTATATACAAGTAAATGGAAAAGGTTTTTTACTGGACAAAACAAAAATATATTGATCCCTTTTCCGCCCCAGTACATAACATCCTTGAATTTTTAGCGTTGATCTTTAATGAGGAGGTGAGCTCCTCTACCACTAAGGTTCAATTAGCACCAATATCTAATTTTCATATTGGATTTGAGAATTCTTCTGTGGCTTTTTCTAAACTTTATAAAGGATTCCTGAGATGCACTCTTCTATTCAGAACCCCCCTAAAAAGACCCAACTCCACCATGGAATATAAACTTCGTACTGCAAGCCTAATTCATTTGTGATCTTAAGTTTCTGACTTGGAAAACTGTCTTTCCAGTTGCCACTATCTGCGTTAGAAGAATTTCAGAACTTCAAGCCTGGTCATCAAAGCCTCCTTACTTGATTTTTCATAAGGATAGTGTTACATTACGAACCAATGCTTCCTTCCTTCCCAAGGTGGTATCAGAATCCAATATCAATCAGTCTATTAATTTGCCATTATTCTTTCTTAACTTTGCAAATAAAGGAGAATATATGTTGCTCTTATTGGATGTTCACAGACAATTATGTTTTTATTTACCAAGGACAAAATAAATCAGAATGTCTGACCAGCCGTATGTTCTTTTGCAGATTTGAAATTTGGAAAGCCAGTGGCACAAGTAACTTTAGCCAGATGGCTGACAGATTGTATTTCCTTTATCTAGAGCGAATTGTGTCGAACCTTAGCAAAACCTGGGAGAGCCCATTCAACTAGATCAATGGCAACTACATCAGCCGTTCTGCCCAGAGCTTCCACGGATGACATATATGCAGCTGCAACCTGGGCAAATACTCATATCTTTATCACTCATTATAAATTAGATTTGGTCTTTATGGGTTAGAGCAACTTTTGGCAAAACTGTTCTCAGGAATATCCTTCCTTAAGAGTCCACTCAGGGTTTCTATGTAGCTGGGGACTCTGTCCCAATAGTTGAGGATATAAAAAACATCAGATAAAGTAGTTATGTACTCACCATAACGTTTCAATATATATCTATATATATATATATATATATATATATATATATATATATATATATATATACACACACACACACACACACACACACACACACACATACACACACACACACACACACACACACACACACACACACACATATTGATAGATACCACTTCTGGTAAAATCAGCAAACAAGATCCAAGGTATGCTTTGGGTGGGTGCATTATGGGTAAGTTTGAGAGCTTTTTTGTTACCACAAGCTTTAGTAAAGGTTGAGTCGGATCCAAGGTTCAGATCCGAACCCAACAGCTGAGGAGGAATGAAAGTATACAACACAGATGGAATGTTATAGTGAAACTATAAATAAATTGTAGGCAGGGTTTTTACTTTACGTATGGCATACCTGTTGCAGGTAATGTTTCTATCTACTGCTACAGAGTATTTTTCATGAAATTTGTCAATCTGTGATAACTACACCTAACAAAAAGCACCTCTAAGGAAGAATGCCCCACATCATCCATATAACCATTCTGCACAAATGCTGCAAAATGTTCAGACTTTCGTATCTAAGCCATTATCCCTATTAAGCAGAGCATTCAATATCTTTCTATTTATGAGAATATTCCACTTATCTTTTACTTTATTATTGTTTCTCACATTTGTGAAAACTGTTCTAGAATGGAGTACAAACCCCAGTTCCAGGATGTTTTACTACTAAAGTGCTGAAGAAACAGTATGCACATTACCCTGGGGACACGGGTATCAGATCACCTCTTCTTGGACAAATGCCTGTCTGCTAGTTTAATTTTTCTAGTGCCTATTACATGCACTCAATCAGTGAATTAAATTCTTGTAGATATTTTATTTCCCACCAGTTATTTATCTGTGTTACTCACTGCATCCTGAATATATTCTGTTGTATATTTGTTGCTCTTTGTGGCCTAAAAATGACCCTTGTTGGCCAGTGCACTCATCTCAAATGAAAATGAAATAATTATGGATTCATATCACATTTGAAGACTCCAAAGTTGTTAAACTAGGAGATTCAAGATACTGTATGAAATGTCATCCATATGAATCTGTATTAGAACAGATGCTTTTACGTTTACTTTAACCTGACTTGATTTGAATGAATTCTAGCTTAACATACAGAACTTTTGATAACCTTGTACCATTTAAGATGTAAAAATAATGGCAGGAGAGGGTCCACTATGATGAGTTCACACAAAGCCCACACATATTGTACCAGAACAGCCAAACTTGTCAGCGAAGTGCCTGCAAAAACTGTAGCTAACATAATTATTAAAAGTGATTTTTTCTGCAGGATAACTCCTGCACCTCCTCATGTGGAAGACCTCCATGCCTAGATCTCTTAACTTGTATATACTAACTCCATAGATGCACAGCCTTTTGAAGACGAGACACCTCATAGAAGCTGAAAAAATAGACTGTACATCTGTAGTCTTGCAATATAACTGTAATGTGGATTTAACAATACAGCTGTATACTCTAAATATATATATATATATATATATATATATATATATATATATATATATATATATATATATATATGTAGGTACCCTTCTGTATCTCGACTTCTGCAAATCATGAAGATGACAATCTTGAGTCGAGAATCCAGAACTAGGAAACACTGGACAGCCAAAGTTTAACGAGGGTAAGTAAACACTTGCCCAACATGGGGAATTATGCCCTTTCTCCACTGTAGTGCAGTCCTGGAGTTGGTATATATAGTTGGGGGGGCAAAGCCCCCCACATTGGGGGTTGTGGGGGGCATAGACCCCCACCCAGATGGATTTTAGCTGGTGCAGTGAGTGTTTCTTTTGGGTAAGTGTTTACTTGCCCTGGTTATACTTTGGTAGCTTGGTGTTTCCTGGTTTGGGATTCTTGTCTCAGGATTGTCATCTTTGTGATTTTCTGATTTGGGGATTTAGAACCCATATATATGTATATAAAATGTGTGTGTATGCCTATGCATACACACCCACACCCACACATTAATATGTGTGGGTGTGTATGCATATGCATGTAGACACATACACACACACACACACACACACACACACACACACACACACACACACACACACACACACGCACATGCACGAGCGGTGTGTGTGTGTATGTATATGGATCCCTTAATCTTTATTGGACATGCAGAGTTGGGATCAGGAAGTTATTTGGACTAATGTGGGGGTGTTTTTCCAAGCATTTGTTTTAATTAACATCTATATTGCCAAATGTTTGTGTTTTGAAAAGAGTTAGGTGGGTTTGCATTAGGGCTGGAATGCCTGTTCATGTTTTTATAGGTTAGGGTTAGATTAGGTGATAAATTCAATGGTTTGTGTGTGTGTGTTTGTTTGAAGTGGGTGTCTGAGCTGTCTTGTGTAGCTATAGCATTACAGAAAAATAGGATTAATAATATATAAATAAAATAATATCCTAAGGTAAGGTGTAGGGTTAAGGGCATGGGTAATGCAGGGGTCAGGGTTAGCATCTATTACTAAGAGTAATGCATGCTGACCTTCACCCTGTCTCTGGCCCTAACGCTAACCTCACACCTTATCTTCGAGAAAATCTTTCCATAACACTACCATGATTCAGACAAATTAAGCCTTAGTGTTACATAAGGGTTTTGGTTTAAATATAGCAAAAGGAATTTGTTTTCTTTTTGCAGTCATTTATGTGTTAATGTTGAGAGTTTTCAGTAATGTGAAAGTTCAAAATGCTTTTGCTACTGTTTTACATTGAGCATTTTAACATTTCAAACATTCTCCCTATAATTGTGCGTGTGTGTATATACAGATCCATAAACATGTACGTATATTCAGAAAAGAAACATGTTATTAATAGATAATGCTTTACAGATTTCCTTTTTAGTTACAATGTTACACTGACTTTAGTGTTGTTATATATCTCAAGGCTATGTTATTTCCTGTGTTTATTAAAATCAAACCTCTAGTTTTCCAGATGCAAATTATTTAAAAAAATAGCTGGGCTAGAATAAATATGTATTCTCACTTCA
Source organism: Protopterus annectens (assembly GCF_019279795.1). Taxonomy (NCBI): domain Eukaryota; kingdom Metazoa; phylum Chordata; order Ceratodontiformes; family Protopteridae; genus Protopterus; species Protopterus annectens. Next base: position 1,216,657,198 of record NC_056733.1, on the reverse strand, counting down.
AGAATGCAGTGTTAGCAAAGCTTATGCCTGGCTATTTTGAATGTGGATATTTGGCATTGATAATTAAGAAAGTAACATAGATGCTGTCCACATATTATTCAGCATTTATGTATTTCATTAAACAAGACAGACCACTATGAATCATCATCTATAACACTGAAACAGGGTGAATAAATATACTGATGAGCTCAGTGTAGCATGAGCTTTAGGAAGTTTCAGGAATCTGCAAACCATTTTTAGGAGAAAGGCTCTGTGCCTGCTTTGGACCTGACTTGTATGATTATAGGTACATAACTAAGCTGTGTACTTAAGAAGAAGTTATATGATCTATATGCAATTACACTGCATTTGTTATGGCCTCATGAGACATTAGAGAAAGCAGATGACATCATCTTCAAGGATGCATTCTATAAATATGGATTCCTTGTATTTGTTACAAAAACAGCAATTAAGTGTGTTGCATTGTGGTTTGTACTACAAGAAAAATGTGCTCCGGAAGTTTCTTTTTCATTGCTTTTGTGTTTCATCTTGTTCCAAAGCAAAAAGTATTTTCTTTGTCCTGACTTCGTATTCCATAGATGTACTTATTTGAGTTCTTTAATCGTTCATACTAATATTGATTTTTTTTAAATTTGTATTTCTTCCTGCAGTGCTAATGGCTGAAATATCATACGCTAACAGAATAAGACAGAGAGTCTTTCTGCCATACAGTCTGTTTCAACATTCAGTCTGCATATAAAGTAACTGCATTTTTGTGAGATTGTCATTTCTAAATGTGTAATTGTAATTTCTAAATGTGGCAGGATTAAACGTAGGGGGTAAATAGTATGAGGTTCTTGTGTTTCAGATAATCCATTTTTCTTTTATCACAAAGTTGTAATCTTTGAGATACTAAGGTCATATTCTATGTTGTTTCCTTTACAGCTTTTTTCCTGCTTTTATCTGTAACAAGTTCAGACCTCACAAAAGCAATATCCCAACAAACAGATAAAAAGGTTGGTATAATACTTTATACTATAGAATGAAAGAGGAAGATATGTAAATACATTTCAGATAAACATGGATCTACTCTCTCTCAAACAAAAAAAAAGGAGTAAAAATACAAAATAACCTAGTTTCTTGGATACATCTTTTATGGAAATGTGACACCAAACAAGTCACAAATCACGGAGTCATGGTTCTCAAAGGACATGCAAAAACTACGGAGGGTTGTTACTTGGCTCAGTTTCACACTTCATTAGCATATGCATAATTTTGCAAGCAAATGTGCTGAAGGGTGGTAACATACACGATCTGACTGCGTTCAGTGTGAACTGTTAATTAACAGCACTGGAGTGTTCGCACAGGAATATCTGTACTGTGACATAGCTATGACATCGATCCTGCACCTCCGTTTCAGCAGGTAACCAGCGATGCTTTTCAGTCCTATATTTAAATAATGTTCTGAAATATTTCCATTTTTATAACAGATTGACACTGCAGAATACTATGATGCGTGATATTATATTACAGATGACAAGAATTCCAAATGCAGTTTGTAATGTTATCTCATCAGCTCATTCTTGAGAAATGTTCTTATGTGTGTGACTATGCCACTGAGCATAAAGCAAAAAACATGTGGAATAATTTAATCCCATTGCAGTTTTATATTTTAATGCAATAGCTATAAAGGGGATGGATTAGGTGACTATATGGAACTTGGCATGTGTTCTGTTATAATAAAGCTGAAGTTCATGATCAAACCTGTAAAACAAGAATATTATTTAGTAGAACTTAAAGGGCAAACATTGATTAAAAGAAAGAGTGAGAGATACTCTAACTTTGAGGCTATAAATATCATTTAATGGAAAAGCTACAAGTAGTGGACATAGAAACTGAGACTGACAGATATCAGTGTACCCCTGGGAATCTTGAATGACAACTTATGTATGTCTGGTTTAAAAATTAAAATTATTTTGAATTGTCATCCGTCAACTGCAGATTCAAGAAACAAAGGTCTGCAAAACTGAGGACCCACATCAGCTTTCAAAATTATTTGCAGCCAGCCAAGATGTCCATGTGTTAAGCAGATTCTTTGTATAACAGAAATGATGATTTGGAAAAGTGATGAAACTGCATGCTGTTAGTAATACCTTTACCTTTGTTTTCTTATGTTGGTGTGATCCTTAGGTAGAATATATTATATTAAAGCACTGAAATATATTGTAACCAATCAGTATTACTACATTTTGCAAGGATCAATCCTCCTTTACGCCCCCCCCCTCTCTTTTTATTTGGTAAGAAAAAGAAATTATGTATTGGTGGCAATATGTCAGAAATGCACAATTTCAGTTAAACTATATCATCTGATCTTTTTCTTATCAAATCAACATCAATTATACCCATGCACCTCCAATACCAGAGCCCTAAAGGTTGCTCAAGGTTAATGCTCTTTTTTTCCTCCTAATATAAAATAGTATTGTTATGGATGTTAGAAGTCTCATATGAATCATGTCTGTTGTTTTATATGGTCCTGCAATTACAGACCTTCTCAATTGCTCTAATTAAACTTCTTTGATGCTTATGCTTGCACATCTACCACAATGCCATAAGTTATATTCCTAGTAGCCCTAAGTCCAGCCTCACTAGCTTGTATAGCCTGTTCGTACTCTTCATAATAACCTCAGACTTGGATGCCTGCTGCATCTTCATCATTTCCTCATCCACATCACTAGCCTTCCACCAGAGCACGTTGCCTTATTTGACTTTGTTATAGCATTCAACTGCATCTTCTAGGGACTAACACATGTATGTGCTACCTCTCCAAACTATGGAAACCTGTGCTTGGAACCTCCACTGGGTCAGGACGCACTCCCAACTTATAGTTGCCACCAGGGGAAATGGCTGTACTTTCCACTGTGAGATATCATATGTTCTCAGCAATTCTGACGCTGTGTGTAGTCATTAGTAATTTTGAGCCATCATTCATTCTGATGTTGTGTCTGGCTATCCTTGATTCGGATGTTGTGTCCGGCCATCCTTGATTCGGATGCTGTGTCCAGCCTTAATTAATTCTGGCATTGTGTCTGGTCATCATTAATTCTGATGTGCCCGACCATCCTTAATTCGGATGTTGTGTCTGACCATCCTTGATTCGGATGTTGTGTCCAGCCTTAATTAATTCTGGCATTGTGTCTGGCCATCATTAATTCTGATGTTGTGTCTGGCCACCCTTGATTCAGATGTTGTGTCCGGCCATCCTTAATTTGGATATTGTGTCAAGCCTTAATTAATTCTGGCATTGCGTCTGGCCATCATTAATTCTGATGTTGTGTCTGGCCATCCTTGATTCGGATGTCATGTCTGCCCATCCTTGATTCGGATGCTGTGTCCTGCCTTAATTAATTCTGGAATTGAGTCTGGCCATCATTAATTCTGATGTTGTGTTTGGCCATCCTTGATTTGGATGTTGTGTCCGGCCTTAATTAATTCTGGCATTGTGTTTGGCCATCATTAATCCTTGCTGCATTGCTGCCTGCCTAATTGCCCCCTCTTTAGTGTGTAAACTAATGGGTTTTATCAATGGACTGGCATAATTTCCCAGATCCTACTGTGGACCCAGGTCCAGAACATCTTTCAGTACCATCCAGCTGTCCACATAGAAAATCGTATCCTTCATGTCTCTCCTTCAGGCAGACCTGCAGTATGGAAGAAAGATCTCTGTTGTTTGCCTTCTCTCCCATTCTCTCATATGACACTGCAGTCTCATCTTGGAGTTTCAAAATATTCCCAGCAGGCTTTATAAGTGCCCTTCAACATCATTGGTGAGCTTCGTTACAAATGACATTTCTTGACGTGTGCCAGTTTAACACCCACTTTCAGCCTTCTAAACTCATAGCCACCATCTCATCATTCCATTCTTCCAGACTTGAGAAATTCCTATCAATCTTCTTCTCCTTTTCACCAAAAATGCCATTTTTAAACCCAGGGAAACAAAAAATGTTGAAACAGGATGCCCTGCCTTACACAGTCATTCTCAACATACATCGACATTAATTATCTGGCATGGCACTTTACAGGGTACACCCACAATGTACCTTAAATCGAATGTACTACAGGCAACCGGGTCCTAGTCACTCAAAGACCATTGCCTTGCAGCTAGAGTCTTTGGAGTCTTTTAGCTCCCACATGCTCCAATAAATGCTTGGGTGAGGTATGACAGCAGAGGAGAGAGTGTACAGCTGTTCACCTTGCCCAAACACAATAGCCAAGCTTGAACACAGTAAGTGCATCAGTCAAGTGGAGGAATTGATAAGGGGTGGAAACATACATTAAGGTTTCAGGTAGTGATTGGGTATGGGATACAGGTTGTGGGAGGAGTGTTTGGGTTAGGGAGCAGGAGGGGAGTTTAGGTTTAGGGAGTGTTTGTGTTTTAGGGTTAGGTAGTGAGATGTATGTTTAGGGTTAGGGACCAATGGGGGACTTTAGGTTTAGGAAGGGGTGTGTAGAGGCTTAGGTTTAGAGACCGACTGAGGACTTTAGGTTTAGGGAGTAGGATGTGCAGGGGATTTTAAGTTTAGAGGGTCAGAGGGGAGTTCTATAATTTAGGTTAGGGACCAGGTAAACTTTTAATGTTAAAGTTAGGGCTCTGGTAGGGCTATGCAGTTTAGTAGGGCTGGGTAGTGGGAGTGGTATGTAATTAACCCAGATCGTACTTGTGAGACTTCAGGCACATACTATTTAGAACAACTGACAGACAAGAAGTGCTTTGCAAGCTACTAGCATGGTAGCACTTGTAATACACCCATTTAAGTCTTATAGGTCCATGTTGTGTTTTTATTTTATATCTATTAAGAAGGATATACATCTACGACAATACACCTCAAGAGTATGTGCAAGGATACCTTCTCCAATTCTTATTTATACTTTAGTAGTTCACACCCATATAAACAAAAAAGAAGTATTGTTAAAGGGCAATTCATCCGCAGTAGTAGGATGACATCTAAGGAGGTGGATTTTGAACAGTAAAGTCAGAAGTTCAGGGATATGTTTTTGGCCAGGAAATATCCTGCATCAATGGTGGAGGAGGTTATGGTGGAAGTTAAAAATGCTAGAACCTCTATATTTGCCCCAATTTTGGGATGTGAACAGGTTGAGGTACAAGAAGAGCGAAAGACTGAGACTACATTTGGGGGTAATTATGTTTTGTATTACAATCAGAAAACCACTAGGATCAGAAACATTATTACACAACATTGGGATAGGTTTGGCTGCTACTCAGAATTGGAGAATTTATTTAAAAATCCATTACAATTTACTTATAAAAAAGGTAAAAACCTTAAGGAATTGTTGGAGAAAAACTACAAAAGACCTTCCGGAAAAAAGTTAGGTACCTTCAAGTGTGGAACATGTGCTCAATGTCCATACATCTTGAGACAGGATTCGATATATATTACAAACAGGCATTATATGATTAGAAGTGGTAGCTTTTCCAACTGCAATAGTGAAGGCTTGATATACCTAGCCCTATGTAAAACATGTGGTGCATTTTATGTTGGAAAGACTACATGTAAACTGAAAAGAAGAATATATGAACATTTGAATGCCATCAGGACACAAGATGGCAATAATGTAATATATGAACATACTCTGACATGTGCTGGAGCAAAATGTTTTTTTTTGTTAATGAAATGGTACATCAGGATAATAGGGGGGGACCTTGGGAGAACAAGATAGAAGTTAGGGAAGTGTATTGGCAGTTACTGCTGGAAGTCAACAGACTCCCAGGTCTTAATGAGCACATATCTATTGCCCCCATTTTAAGGATGAGGGCAGCTAAGTTATAGGGTTTGTTGCATAAACGTGATTGAAAGCATTTCTTCTATTTGTTGTTTACATTATAAGATTTCAAACATTCAACATTTTGTAAAGTTATTTCTATGGGTAAGCATAATAACAAGAACATGTTTTGCTATAAAATTTTCTGTCCGTAACTCTTTTCAATTGTTTTTAATTAACATACAAGGGAACATTTAGGGATATTTTAAATGCATTATTTTAAATGTATGAGCTTCATTATTTTTTGTCAGTATTTTTATGTGTATATTAAATTTACAAATTTGCATGACTGTTTACAAAGATTTTAAGAAGAAAGTTTTTATATATTTGTTATATACTATAACAGCATATTTTAATGTTAGTGTATATACCAACAAATGAACATAGATGAGTTTATGCTAATTGTTCTTAATTAGTTGTTGGAATAAACTAGTAATTGGTTAATTAATTAAACAGGGGGAAGGGTTATAAATAGGTTAGCTACAGCTTTGAAAAAATTTTGATACATCTGATGAAGTCCGGTGGATGAAAACGCCGTGAAGTGTGTGTATTTATGTACTGAATAAATTAGCTGTCGTTTCCACTACAAGTTTTCTGGTTCGTTTATTCCGCTTCCACTGGTGCCTGTTTTTGTGGTTTATAAATACACACACATATATATATATATATATATATATATATATATAGAGAGAGAGAGAGAGAGAGAGATGCATTTTTTTTTGCTGGCCAGAAAGCTTGCTTTATTTTTTTCATTCTGTAAAACGTTAAATTTTAAGCAGAAAGCTACATATTTATATTCCTGTATTTATACATATAAATGCAATATATTATATACATATTTATATGCATAATTTCATGTTTAATCCTCTTTTTGAGCCTTTCTTTATTGTTCCACTTCTTAGGTGCCACACAGCATAGTCATTACAAACTGTGATAAGTTACCATATAGATGTATGAAACAAAGTCTTATTCCAGGTGTGTTTTACCTCTTTAGGAAACGGTAACAGATCATCCCCAATTCTTTTCAGTGTGGACTAAGTTAACTAGACAATGGGTTTCAGAAGCTGGACTGAAGGTGTCACCATTATCTTGCATCGAGCTGCACAACTGGCTCTTAACTGACATTTCATACTTAAAGCAATGGAGTTTATAAGTTGATTAGGTATGATTCTTTAATCAATAGTGTTGCATACTGCAGTGCTGAGATTCTTTGCATGTTATTTCATCTAGTAACTTACTATGGCACTGGTATTCAGTTGTGAGCACAAGTCCTCAGCACATGGCCATTTAAGGTCAACACTTGCCATCTAAAGGAAAATGTGCAGCCTTATTTTTGTAATTCAGGGGGTAGCTGCAACTCAGTTTTGCCATCTGTGCATTTTGTCCACAGTAAACACTCTTAAGGGGGCAAAAGAGCAGCCAAATTGCAATTGTTTTCAAAGGTTTTCTGCATCTCTCCTTTTGGTTCTGCGTTATGCTAAGCACAAACAGTTTGCACCAGGTCAAAGGCTGCATGTACTTACCTTTCATCGTTTTTTCATCATCGTCCATTTTTCCTGCAATTTTTTTGCTGTCTGGGAGAATTATCCTAACATTACTAAAGTACAGAAAGTGATGCTTGAATGAAAGATGAGCATAAGCCTTAAGTTGGGAAGGTCACACTATTAAAAAAAATACACAGACACACACACACACACACATACATTTGCATGCATACCAGTGTGTATGTCTACATGTATATATCTTCATTGTGGGTGAATATTTTTTCAAACACACATGCCAACTTCACAGCTTACAAACAAATGGATTGTGTCTAGAACTAGGAATGTGCTCAGTCAATGAATATCATACCTTCTTTGGCATATATCTACCCAGACACCTGGAACAACTGGAATGTCCACAGAGATGCCTTACTGAAAGGATACAAAGCCTAAACAACATGTCTTCCATGGACAGACTGAAAGCCCTGTCACTATATTGGGTATCCTACAGACTGCTAAGAGGTGACCAGTGTCTGGCATAGAAGGCATCCTCCAACCCAATACTGTTGGATTTACTGTATATCAGCAAGTCAAATGGCATCAGAAATACTTGGTTAAGGGATATAATCCTCTTTTAAGGTCAACACGTGCCATCTAAAGGAAAATGTGCAGCCTTATTTTTGTAATTCAGGGGGTAGCTGCAACTCAGTTTTGCCATCTGTGCATTTTGTCCACAGTAAACACTCTTAAGGGGGCAAAAGAGCAGCCAGATTGCAATTGTTTTCAAAGGTTTTCTGCATCTCTCCTTTTGGTTCTGCATTATGCTAAGCACAAACAGTTTGCACCAGGTCAAAGGCTGCACGTACTTACCTTTCATCATTTTTTCATCATTGTCCATTTTTCCTGCAATTTTTTTGGGAGAATTATCCTAACATTACTAAAGTACAGAAAGTGATGCTTGAATGAAAGATGAGCATAAGCCCTAAGTTGGGAAGGTCACAATATTAAAAAAAATATACACACACACACACACACGCGCACACACACACACACACACACACACACACACACACACACACACACACACACACACACACACACACACACACACACACTTGCATGCATACCAGTGTGTATGTCTACATGTATATATCTTCAGTGTGGGTGAATATTTTTTCAAACACACAAGCCAACTTCGCAGCTTACAAACAAATGGATTGTGTCTATAACTAGGAATGTGCTCAGTCATTGAATATCATACCTTCTTTGGCATATATCTGTTCAGACACCTGGAACAACTGGAATGTCCACAGAGATGCCTTACTGAAAGGATACAAAGCCTAAACAATATGTCTTCCATGGACAGACTGAAAGCCCTGTCACTATATTGGGTATTCTACAGACTGCTAAGAGGTGACCAGTGTCTGGCATAGAAGGCATCCTCCAACCCAATACTGTTGGATTTACTGTATATCAGCAAGTCAAATGGCATCAGAAATACTTGGTTAGGGGATATAATCCTCTTTTGCATCATCAACAGAATGGTTGAAGGAACAAGTAATTCTTGCAGAGGATACTGCTGCTCTGGAACAGACTCCACATCCATGTATAACAAAGTTCATCCCTGTCTTTATTTAAGCACAACTTGGATCTATGGATAGGGAACAGAAGTTTTAACCCAGGACTGCTCCCTGGACAGAGGAAGCTCCCAAATCTTTATCCCATGCACCTGCCATCTTAGATTATACATAGTATGATCCCAGTTATTCTCATTAGGAGTACTATATCATTACAGACCATGGGATGGGTAAGGCCGACCTCGAACGAAATGAGATGGGTTAACCTGAGCACAAAAACGGAAAGTAGCTAGGCTTAAAATGTCTGTCAAGGGGGCTAGCCTAGTACTTACCTATGGACCTATGACGCTATATGCAAATGTGTGCGTGCCTGTGTGTGTAAACACACATAGGCACACACACACACACACACACACACACACACACACACACACACACACTAGGACAATCACAAGGCTTTCTTTAGTTATGTTAGGAACCTGGGTGGGAATTCCCAGATATGCTCAGAATTAGTCCAAAATGACAAAAAATACACCGAACCCACAGACATTGCCAACATCCTAGCTGACAGGTTCAGCGCAAACTTCGCCCCCCCCCTCCCCACCAAAAGGGCTAATATCTATCCCAGCAGAGTGCTGCTCCTCTGACATCTCAGATGCTCAGGTAAGAGCTGCCCTCTCCAAAGCAAGAAACACAGCATCAATGGGACCAGACGGTGTCCCGGGCTGCATCCTACATGAACTCCAAGAAGAGCTAAACCCAAACCTAAAACTACTGTTCAATCTCAGCCTTACTACAGGATATGTACCCAAAGAGTGGCGTACAGCAACAGTGGTCCCTCTCCACAAAGGTGGTGCCTCAACGGATCCTGGAAACTATCGCCCCATAAGTCTCACTAGCTTGGTCTGCAAAGCTATGCAAAGGATCATCATGGACCTTATAAATAAAGATATTGGGGACCTACAGACACTGGATCCTACCCAGTTCGGCTTTGTTAAGGGCAGATCCTGCCTCTTAAACCTGGTCAATTTCTTTGAAACAGTCACCAAGGCCATTGACAAGGGAAGGTGGTCCACACAGCCTACCTGGACCTCGCAAAGCCTTCGATACAATACCCCACTGGCATTATAGATAAGCTCACCAGCTTAAATATAAACCCCTATGTCACTAGATGGGTTGCAAACTGGCTCAAGGACAGAACCCACATGGTTAGAATAGCTGGAGCCATGTCAGACTCCAAACCAGTTACAAGTGGCGTACCACAAGGCTCAGTCTTGGGACCTCTCTTGTTCGGTATATATTTCTCGGAGGTACAGGCCAACATGGAAGGACTGTGGCTGACCAAGTTCCCAGATGACTGCAAACTGGGCACCATAATAGACTCTCTAGCTGACACAAGCATCCTCCAAAAGGGCCTCATAGAAACAGACAACTGGTGCCAGAGCCATGGCCTCAAGCTAAATGCCAAAAAGTGTATAGTCATCCCCTTTGGCAAAAACAAAGTGCCCACAAATTACCACATAGGTGGTAATCCATTAAGTACAGAAGAAGTAATTAGGGACCTGGGGACCCAAGTTGATAGCAATCTCTCATTTGACAACCACGTGGCCAAAGTGGTTAGAAAAACATTTTATATAGCCCACCTAATCATGAAGGGATTCACATCTAGATCAGGGGAGGTCATTGTGCCTCTTTACTCATCCCTCATCAGGCCCATAATTGAGTACAATGCCCCTTTTGGGATGTACCTTACCAGACACCTGCAACAACTGGAAAGACCCCAAAAGTACCTCACCAAGAGGATCAAGGGCCTCAAACAGATGCCGTATGCTGCCCGGTTAAAGAAACTCCAGCTCTACTCAGTGGCATACCGCCTGCTCAGAGGCGATCTGTGCCTGACTTATAAAGCCATGTCCAACCCGGAATTAATGGACATGCTGCACCTCAGAAAATCCAAATCCCATCGAGCCACGCTCGAGGGACTTAAACCTCAGCACTGAAATAAATAGGACATGCTGGAGGGACAGATTCATAACCCAGAGGCTCCCTTCACTCTGGAATAAAATCCCAGTCCAGGTTAGGCAGAGTCCCTCATTGACTCTCTTCAAGAGGAATCTTGATGAGTGGATGGGAGATCGTAGGTTTACCCCGGGTATCACTTCTGTGTCACTGTTAGACAGAAGCGCAGTATACTAACCTCGAAAAAAGGCATAGCAAAATTAATTTAAAATGGGTGGCGAAAGCCATACACACTCTGGCTAGGCTTATAAATGGGCAGATAGCTTAGTATGAACCTATGAACCTATGAACACACACACACACACACACACACACACACACGTTATCTTCACTTTTTATGCTTTCAGTCTTTAAAAAACACATTATGCATCAAAATATACAATTATTCAGATTTCAATTTTTATTCCATATGTCATCAATAACAACAAAAACAAAAGTAAGATATTGTATATATCTATTAAAAGACCACATTAATTAAATAGTGGTATTAAAATTGTTGGTAGTGAATGTTTGAGGAGATTTCTGTGGTACAAATCCAGTGAAAGTGTGTTGGAGGTGCTACTTTGTGTGATTAAATGACAAAAAGCCATTTGTTTTACAACAGAAGACTTCAATGATCCCTACTGCATGATTCATATATGCCCATCTGTAATTATGCATTTTGCTGTTCATTGGAGTTCATTGCCATTTAGAAAGTGATTAGAAAATTATGGAGTGTGAGAATAATTGCACACATAATGCAACAATGCATACGGAGTCTGATTAGAAAATTAAAATAATGACTGCAAGATTTTTTTTTTAAATTAGGACATTACATTTGTAATTTAACTGCAGTAGTGATGTTTCTTTGCTCAGTACACACTGTTTGCACCTGTATAGGCCAACCCTGCTTACTCATTATGTCTTCTTATACATGCCACTGAAGTTAGTTCCTTTGCAGTACAATTTTACAAAGCACTGACCCCTTATCTGCTTCATGGGCTCATTAAGAAAGAAGTGCAGTACATTTTCCTCTAGAGTATGATTAAAGAAACACTCTGAAGGTTCTATCAAAATGTTCTGATGCTTCTTGAATAAATGTTTTTTCAAGTGGAGATTAAGGATTTTAAACACATAATAAAAGTCAGACTATTGCATTGTCATTCTAGCTAACTGCAATTACTTTATCTTTTAAATGTAATAAACTGTTTCATATCAAAAGCAACTTTAAGTCTGTCAATTAGGTGATGTTTTATTATACAACACAACTTCAATAAGCAGACAAATTCCGTGTTTGCTGTATAATGCATATTGTCATTCATTTCGTATTGGATACAATCTGATTGTAACCATATACTTTGTATTGGCATGAGCCTGCTACAGTAATGCTTTATTGTTCATATAGTATATTCCAACCAGCAGTTGTAATGCAAACAGACATTATTTAACTCTTAGAGTAAGAAGACTGGAATACTTCAGTCTCTTTTCTGGCAATGGGTAGGTTTTAGATTAGATCTGGAAGGGTCCAGAGTGACTCTCTGCATCTGAGATTGAGGAAAATCACTGGTAGCTTTTAACTGTTTATTCCATAGAGGCCAAAAAATAATAAAAAAATAGTCCTATTAGAATAACTTAAATGAAGGATATTATCTGCATTAATAAGTACAAAGAAGGACAGATCACTAAAGACACACAGACTGTCTCTCTCTCTTACACACACACACACACACACACACACACACACACACACACACACACACACACACACACTCACTAGCCTTTGATGTAATATTTAAAAATTCATATTTTATATGCATCTTAAGAACAGTACCTTGAAACATAAAGCTGAAAAATCTGTTTTCTATTTCTAGTCTTAAATAAACCTGTGTGTGTGTGTGTGTGTGTGTGTGTGTGTGTGAGGGAGTGTGAGAGATGCTATTTTACCAAGCTGCTAATAACCGGTTCCTGAAGTGGACAGTGTCCTCTCTGTAATACTCTGTATTCATTTATTTATTTATTTGTATTTTTTGGTGGCATAGTAGTGTAGAATTTAGTATTTCTGCTTCAGAGCACTTCTTTCTCCACTTTTGTCTCCATATGGGGTGCTGTCTGTGGGGAGTCTGCATATCCTTCCTGTGCCAATAAGGATTTTTGCCAGGTACTTCTATTTCTTCCAACAACTGAAAGGAAATTAAGGTAGCTGAACCAGTTCTCTTTCATATTGCCCATAGATGTTTGTGTGTGTGTGCATGTGTGTGTGTGTGTGTGTGTGTGTGTGTGTGTGTGTGTGTGTGTGTGTGTGTGTGTGTGTGTGTGTGCGCGTGTGTGTATGTGTGTGTGTTTGTGTGAGTGTTGGTGTGCTTGTGTGTCTATGTGGGTGCACTTGTGTGTAATGTGTTCTATGGGGATCCAGTCCAGAACAACTTGTCTATCGTATGTCAGGATAAGATGGTTGCTAAGATAGACCGTGAATCACATGTCACGCTGAACAGGATAAAGTAAATATCAGAATGTGAACGAATGAAGATAAGAGCATGATATGGTAATTCAGTGGACAGCATTATTGCCACACAGTGATTGGTTCAGTGGGGGTTGCGCCTTGAAGAACTGTCCTTCTTTTTGATAAGAAGTACATGTGTTTTGAATCTGGTAAGTTTGTGAAACATTGACCTTGAAAAAAGCTACTCAATCACCAAAAGACAGAGTGAAAAGATATTTTAATAAAAACTTGTTAAGTGCTTTCATCTACAACAGTAGCAGACTTCTTCAGAACAAAAGTTGTTCAAAATATCCCACATTTAAATAAATGTCTTGTAATGAAGTCAAATGACAATGTCATTATTGTTGCTCTAAATAACACTGAACTGCAGTAAACAACAGCTTGATAAATACTGTATTATTTTACAGTGATTACATTTCTAAGTAATAAATCACAATGCAGTGGGTAATGATGCACTGCTTACAAAACAAAATTCAGAAGGTCAGGAGCCAATTTTATTTGATTTTATTTGAACGCCGTGAACTTGAATATAAAGTTGATCTTGAGGTTGCTTGCATGCTTCATTATTTTATTATGAACTTGATATAAGTAAGACATCCTTGCACTGTATGATCTGAATAAAAGTTATTTTTATTTTAGGAAGACTAGAGGCAATGGACTTTGATTGTTGCGTTCCAGGGAGCACACTAATGGAAAGATGAGAGACTACTGCCTACATATATAAAATGTTTATAATACCTTTCTTGTCCTTACAAACAATAGGCAGTTGTTTTAAAGCAGGAGTTATTGTTCGTTTATTCTGTCAAAACTTATGTTCCCAGCTCAGAGTATACACTTAATTAAGATATGCCACATTCATTATGGGAAATAATATTATGTGTACAAATAATGTATTGCCATATCTGTCAGCAGACCAACTAATGCTCCACCATCTTTCCTGAAAGCATCAGAAAACTATATTTTTATAAAACATCATCAATCAGGAATTTGTTTCTACTGTAAGGAAAACACTGACTGCTGCCCAGTATTTTTGGAATTTAGCCTACATGTACACTGAGGAGAGTGCCTCCTGTTATCACTCTAAGCATACAGGTGGAATGATTTCTTCCGATGTGACACCATACTAAGTTTAGTAGCAACTTTACTAATTTTATGTGTAATAATGGCTTAGCAATGGCTTTTGAAGAATGTGTCTTCAGTAGATGGTACTTTAATACTTTTTATATCTGCGTCTCTGTATATATGTATATAAGCTGCAAGGTTTCATAATTAAAACCTATTATAAATAATAGAAACATTTCTAACTTAAGGGAAGGAAACAACTATAACAGTGTTTTAGGTTTTTGTTTGACGAAAAAGTTCAGCAGCATGACTTGTAAATATTTCTAACATTATGTTATTATTGCTGATAATGTGTCATTAGTTTCTGTGTGCTAGATAAATAGGGCAGAGGACGTGGGTTTTGTTCACGTCTGAGAAGATGCCATTTGATTCTCATGGGATGACAAAGGTGGCTAGAATGGTTAAAGGCTGGCTAAGATTCTAGATTTCACTGAATTCCAGATTATACCTAGTTGTGTTTTCTTTTATGTTAAATATAGACTAAGGCTTAAGTTATAGGAGAGCTCCACCATATGGTGTTGTTAACATCATTCAATATTTATTTATGTTTTTCTTTCCTATTGTGCTACCTTGGTAATACCTAGTGCTTTTTCGTTTTATTCATTTCCACATATTTCCCTTTTAGAAATGAAGGTCCCAGCATTGTCCCTATCCAAATCTCGTATTGTTTAAGAAGGGAAGTTGACTCACCCTGCAGGACATAAGCTAGAGAGCACAGACTCTGTAAGTTTCACTGTTGGCCATGTCCTGCAGTTTTACATCCTGAGCCTTTTCCCTCTTGCAGATGGCAAAGTGCTATAAAGATTTCTGTGGCTGCCTGACAGCTCTTTGAAAAATACTTTCAGTTTTGTTCTTAAAATGTGTTTGACATAACAGGGATAAGATATTTTGTGATAATGTATAAGCAAACCCACTCTTGTCAAAGAATCATTGCAATGATAAATCTGTTAAGCAAATCAGAAAATTTAGATTGCACTGTGTTAAAAACTACAGGGAGTTGGGTTTGTTGTAGTAGAACTTTGAAATGAGAAGAGTCAATCAGCAAAGAGTGTGAGGAACTAACAACTTTAACACTTGATCTCTAAGGACTATATTGTTGAGTCAGAGGTTTCAATAATGGTTAAAACATTTACCTTACAGACACAAGGTGCAGGGTTTAATTCTCACATTAGGTAATTGACTAGGCTTAAAATAACCCACAAAGGCAGTTAGCCTAGTACTAACATTTGAAACTTTGCTTTTCATGTGTTTTAGATTAATCACAATATCACTCATGAAAGGCTTTTACATACTTGAAATAAGCACAGATCAAAATAAATCAGTTAAATGAAAAAACAGACTTTGTGGGAACATGGGCGAAATTCTTGGCTAGGCTTATAAGGGCCTCCGGGGTTGATAGCCTAGAATCACCCAATGAACTGATGAACAGATACTGTTTTCATAGACCATCTAATAAGCCAATGACTCCCAGCACTATCACTGTAAATAAATGATGGGGGAAATTTTCATTTTTAATGCCTAAGTTGTATCAAATTTTGGTAAGCCAAACTGCATTCTGTAAGGACAGAAAGAGTAAAACAAAATGATACCAGTATGGCAGTCTTTTTGATGGTCATCTTACAGTATAAGAAATTGAAATATATTAAGAAACATTAATAGTGATTCTTATGCATTAGTACATGGCAAATCAATCAAGATGCATCTCTCTCTGTACATATATAGATGCATATGTGTACGCATGCATGTATGTATGTATATATTTTTTTTCAGTGGTAGGGTGTAGTTTTTCTTTGAAGTTATAGCTAACACATTGCTAATATTCTAAGGGTATTGTATCCTTTACCTAATTTTAGCAATGCTATACATGAAATTTGCCCTAAAAGCCCTGTGCATCTACTTTAAATAAATAAAACAATAAAAAAATAATGTATACTATGTGTAACCGACACAGGTAAGTATCTGTATATCATAACAAGTTTGGCAGAATGCCGCTAGCTATTATATCTAACACACCCTGACCCCCCCCAAGGAACATTTCATGCTATAGTATGACAAGCCTTTGGCAACACAAAATGTGTAGGTTATTTACACATATTCTAGGACTTCAGCATAAATGTAACAGAGTTACCTTTATTTAGAAATAGAGATAAAACTGAAATCATGAAGCCTTTCACTATAGCAATGCCCCTTCATCATGCTGGTGTTGTGGTTCAATCTGTAACTAAATATAGCATATAGATCTTACACTGTACAGATTCATTTCTTAGTATTTTACTTTCTCTAATCAGGAACATCTTAAATCAGTCACACAAAGGATTTTAATCTGTGCACTCATTTTAGACAGCAAATGCATGACACCATTTTCTGTCTTGAAGAATTTCAATTTTCTCAGTTTAGGATTTAACAAAACAGACACTTCTGGCTTTAGTTTACTTCAGACACTTCTAATCTTTTTTGATGTATAAGAGCTTCTGACAGTCTTGCCAGTTCCAGGATTGTTCTTCTGTTCTCTCTTCCTTCGTGCAGCTTTACCCAATTAATCCTTGAGTTTGGATCAGAACAAGCTTTTCAGTGTTCCATCTGTCATGCTCCCTCCCCTCATTTATGTGCACACACACAATAAGATACACGCACACACACACACACACACACACACACACACACACACACACACACACACACACACACACACACACACACACACACACACACACACACACACACATACACACACACACACACACACACACACACACACACACACACACACACACACACACACACACACAATACACACACACACACACAGACGCGCACACACACACACACACACACACACACACACACACACACACACACACACACATACACACACAATAAGATACACGCACACACGCACACATATACACACACACATACACACATGCACACACACAATAAAATACACACACACGCACACACACGCACACACACACACACACACACACACACACACACACACACACACACAATAAGATACACACACACACACACACACACACACAAACACACACACAATAAGATACACGCACACACACACGCACACATATACACACACACATACACACACGCACACACACAATAAAATACACACACACGCACACACACGCACACACAATAAGATACACACACACACACACACACACACACACACACACACACACACACACACACACACACACACACACACACACACACATACATGTATGTGAGTCTAACAGAACAAAGTACAGAATACTGAATCACATAATACTACATTCGAATGACTGAAAAATAAAAGTCACAAAATACTACATAACTGTTCAGAATGCCATTCCAGGCATTCACAAAGACAGCCATATATAATAAAAGAAACTAGTCTTTTCACGGTTTCTTTTCTTTGTTTTTTCATTTTTTGGAGATCAGTCCCCTGTTCTTCATACACTCCTACTACTGATGTATTCTAACACTGACATCACACATTCATGCAGGAAAATGAACCATGAAGGAGTTCAGCAAAACTGAATGTTCCATGCACTCTCACTATTATTTGGTCAAAGAGGAAAAATATGTAAGCAATGGAAAAACAGTAAAGCACATCTGAGGATTGCACTGAATATTGCTTCTCCATATAGTTTTACTCATCCCAGTAACAAATAATGCAGTATTGATGACTAAATCTCAGAAGTCAAATATCATGGAATAAAAATAATGCTGTTATCTAAGTAGTCAGTTGGGGGCTATTGTTTTATTTTTTTTTTTTTTACAGTTTACAGGTATTTACTTGGCTAACTACCTTTGTGGTCCATATTAAGCCTAGCCAATTTAATTTTGAAACTTGAGAATCAAAACCTGAACCATGTGCCTATGAAATAAATACCTTAACCATTAAGCTAATTCCCAAACAATTATTTATTTTTATAATTTTATTTGAAGATGTTTTGGTCTAATATGGTCATGTTTCATTTCTTGGAGGCTGATTAAGGAGTGCAGTGTTATCTTTCTTGCTAGCATTAAGAGGAAGCTCTTGTTCTTTAACCTTTTGAACAGTCTCCTGTTTCAATAACACTTTATTTTCCAAATAGTTTTCTTACAAGTCTTAAGAAACATATCAAAACCTAAGCAATTCTATCACTCAGCTTGTTGCTGTTATAACATTAACTGGGCATCTCCTTTTTTACTTGACTTTCACCTTACCAATTGTTTTTCTTTTCTGCCTTGCTCAGTCCTGGCAAAACCTGCTCCGTTTGCCCTCGCTACTCTTGGTCTCACTCCCCTCCTCTACCCTACTCCCATTACCACCCACCCCCCTTTCCATTACATTTATTCTAACCTTCACTCCTCCCATCACCTCACTTTCACCAATCAGACACATATACACAATTCCTACTCACACCTACGCACATCATTAATTTACAACTACCACTTACATACTAATTGTCAACCTCATCCTAAGATATCACTCCATCTCCCAAAACTCTAGTAACTTCTACCTAAGCCTCCCTCTATCCTCCAAATCTTAAATTCTACTTAAACTACTTCACAACCTCCTCTCTCACCTTACACTGTTACTTGCCTCTAACACTATACTCCTCAGCCTCTCTCATCATTCTTCCTCCTACTAGAACTAACCTCACTTCAAGATACCTATATCAACCACTATCCTACAGCCACTAAAACACATAATACAAAGTCACCTACCAGCTTTTCTAACATATCCTTTAGTCTATATGCCACAGACTTAATTGTGTCTTTCGGCTTTTCCCGGTTAGGGGTCGCCACAGCGGAACTCCGGTCCGCTAATGATTGGTAGTGGATTTTTACATACCGGGTTACCAGCCCTGATGCACAACCTTCAACGAAGGCATGGCCCATTCACGTATGCCTCCACACAGAAGACGCTCTAGCTGAGAATCGAACGGGACAACGTCTTGCTATGAGGCGACAATGCTACCACAGCACCACCACCGCAGGTTTTGCCACAGACTTAATACTGTGCTCAAAACTAAAATGTCTTCCCACACTCTTTCATCCCTTCACTAAGAATGCAACCACCTTAGCTCAGAATTACTCAATAAATGCAAAAAGAAGACAGGAACTGTATTCTTTTCCAGCCACAAACTCTAAGCTATCCCAATGTGGAGACATACACCCCAATCCAGGCACACCCCAACTCCTATAAATCATTAAATATCACAACCATTACCTTCCAAAGTATCAGGAACAAAATACCTGAATTCCATAACAAACCCAACATCATAGCCGCCACTGAGACATGGCCGAAGTCCTATATTAAAGATACAGAATTCCTACCTCCAGGCTTTGCCTGTCTAAGATTAGATTGACCCCATAAAAAGGTGGAGGAGTCTTTCTGATATATCCTAACTCCTTGTATATTATATCATATACCAAGCCTATCCCATAATTCTCCTCATTTGAAATATTAGTCTCCTTCCTTAGAATAAACAATTGTAAAAACATCTGTATTATTGTATTATACATTCCTCCTGGCAATAACATTCCAGTATTAGGGGAAATACTGTCATGGGCTTCAAACAATATTGAAAATTAAACTATAATCGTAGGAGATGTCAGTATTAATTGGCTTGACATCTCACACCAAAATCCCACATCCAACATCAACCTATATACCTTCACCCAACTAATTAACAATATAACTAGACCAAACAAAAGAAAGCAACATCAATTGTTCTATCCTAGATTGGATATTAGTCTCTGACCCAACAAAGATTGCATCTACAGGAACTCTCCCTAATACCATAAGTGACCATTTACCTGCCTTTACAGTAAGAAAAACTACTTCACCAATCGGCAAACATCATTACGAACAAACTAGAGACCTATCCCATTTCTTTCTCATCACATTTAATGACAGCTTACAGCATATTAATTGGAACTCATTACAATTCCATTCCCTAGATGATGCCATTGAGTTCTTTAACTCTACATTTCATAAGGTCCTAGACAACCAAGCTCTGCTCATTATAAGGAGGGTAAAAACTAATCATTCTACCTGACTCATAAAACCCACTAAACAGCTAATGACTGCAATGGATAAGGCTTGGAAATAGTGGCAAAAAAAACAAAAAATGTCACTGACCTGATAAAATATAAACAACTCTGTAATCAAGTAAAGCGACTAGTCAAAAAGACAAAAAAGATCATTACCTAATGCTACAAAACCTCCAGAAACAAAACCCTAAAAAGTTCTGGATCTCCATCAATTCCGACTACAACCAGGGTCAATGACAATCCTTGCCCAAACCCTGACAAAACACCTGCAGAAATGGTTACACTCTTTAACTCCTATTTCATCAATACTATTACCAATCTAACTACCACCTTTCCTTCCAACCCCATCCTCCAAGATACCCCTTCTTCCACTACACCAAACTCTCTCTCTCTCACTTACCCCTACCAACACAATAAAAAAGCTGCTCTAAAAACTTAAACCTTGCACCAATACCGCAGACAACCTATCTGATGAGTCCTACAAATTGCTGCAAATTGTGTTGCATTTCCCATCAGCATTCTTATTAACCGATTTATTCTGGATTCCTATATATCCACTATTTGGCAAAAGGCATACATTCTGCCTCTACATAAAGGAGGCACTAACACAGACATCTCCAACTTCTGACCTATTGCTATCCTCTCACCCATCTCTAAGATACTAGAAAAGTGCATCCACACCCAACTGCTTCTCTATATGCTTCACAACCAAATCCTTTCTCCCACTCAACATAGATTTCTGCCTGGCCATAGCACAACTACAGCTCTTATATACTTCTCTAACACAGATAACCAGACCCAAGATGATGGTAAACTTGTCTCCTCCCTCTTTTTAGACCTCTCCAAGTCCTTTGATACCATCTCCCACTTTCTCCTTCTCTCTAAATTGTCTGACATAAGCATTTCATCCCAGTCCATAGATTAGTTCTCAAACTACCTCACACACAGGCAACAATAAACCAAATGGCAAAATTCATTCTCACCTTTCATTGACACCATTGTTCCACAAGAATCCATACTAGGGCCCCTCTTGTTCAGCATCTTTATCAATAACTTTCATATCTCTCTTATCCAAAGTACTGTCATCCAATACACAGAGGATTCTACAATCATCTGTGCTGCCAACTCACCATATGAACTGCATCAACTCACACAAGATGCCTTTACTACTACAGAGATATGGATGTCTAACAACTATCTTGCCCTAAACCCCAACAAAACAAAACTTGTTCTTTTTCTACACAAAAAATCCACTCCACTAAACAAGTCAAATTTTACTATCCAAGCCCAAAACAGCACAATAATTGAAGCTGTACTACATACTAAACTGATAGGCATCATTAGAGCTGAGAACATGACATTTGACCTGCACATTCATACTAACATTAAAAAACACACCAAAAACTGGGATCTCTCTACAGACAAAAATTCTTCCTCAAATATTCCGCAAGCTATCTCTTGCCTCTTCCTTCCTAATCCCCTCTCTTCTGTATGGTGCACCTCTCCTGACCAATATTCAGGCCTCTCTCAAATCCAAACTAGCCCTATGCTACAATAAAATCATTAAATTTGTAAAAAACACAAGATATTCTTCTCACCACTGCTCCTCTTTGATCCAACCTGTCTGGAACTACCACATCATCTTTCTCTTATTCAACTAACCTTTGCACACAAACCTATCTATAAACCATCTACCTGCCCTTACTTGTCTTCCCAAATAAAAGAATATCATCCAAACATACCTCACCAATCCAATAATCACCTTCTCCTAAATGTAATGAAACCAACCCGTGCAGTAGGACAAATGTGCTACTCCTTTACTGTAGTTAAACTATGGAATAATCTGCCTCAATCAATAAGGTCTATCAGCAGTGCCCCTCTTTTTACGATATCCCTGAGACAATACCTCACCTCTCTATGGCAATGTAATGGTACCAAGGATGTAGTTCCTATAACTTGAGCCCTTTTTTCTTGCCTTCCCATCCACGACTCTTCCCTTTCTTACTCCATATATCTTCACCCTTTTTCTCTCTCTACTCTGTAAGACTCCTCTTCTATATTTACCATCTAAAGTACCTTTAGCTGCTCTTATCCCTTGACTGTGTTACTCAATTCCTAATCTTCACTTACTGTTCAAACTGTAATGTAATGCTTTGTAGTGTATGTATAATGCTGGAATAATGTTTGTCCCATATGATTCAATGTTCTATAACTATGTATAATGTTTGTCCCATATGATTCTATGATTCTGTAACTATGTATAATGTTTGTCCCATATGATTCTATGATTCTATAGCTATGTATAATGTTTGTCCCATATGATTTTTTGATTCTGTAACTATGTATAATGTTTGTCCCATATGATTCTATGATTCTGTAACTATGTATAATGTTTGTCCCATATGATTCTATGATTCTGTAACTATGTATAATGTTTGTCCCATATGATTCTATGATTCTACAGCTATGTATAATGTTTGTCCCATATGATTTTATGATTCTATAGCTACGTATAATGTTTGTCCCATATGATTCTGTATTTGTGCTATGTAAGAGTTATACTCTGTCTGGAGCTTTTCTCCCCAGGCCTCTACTGAAAATAGGCTCACCTTGGCCCAATGTACTATCCTGGTAAACAAATACAAATAAATAAATAAATAATGTTTTATTGCAGCATTTTCATTAATGTGAATCAGAGTTTTGGTTCACATTTTAAACTTGTATCTTCTTTCACATTTTAAACTTTATCTTCTTATTTTGGCTTACTGTTTTCATTAAAAGTGAGTACAGATTTCAGTTTGAAAGTTTGTTGTAAATGGGCCAGGATTCTTTAGGGGTGTATGTATAAGACTTTAAGTTTTATGTGAATTTTGTGTAAAGATTTACTTCAGTTTTTAGTGAGTAGTGTGCATATGATGATTTTTGTAGAATTTTTCTGTAGATTCAATTTTTATGATGTGCCAGGATTGTAGACATATAACAATATCTCTGCAGTGTACTAGCTACACACTTTTTATTGCATTTCTTTGTCAAATGTATGAATATATTTATGACTGCCACTTGGTGAGCACATAGTGTCACTATATATTAAATCATGAAGTGTTGCAGTTCAGGGATGATATGACACTACATTTTTGTGAGAGAACAAATTTAAACTTGCATTGCGATTTTCAAGTGATTTAGATGACCTATTTCTTTGCACCCACAAATTCTGTACCCATGGTTAATTTAAGAACTTCTGTTGAATAAGCATTTGAAGCAGTACATATCTACATATGCTTTTTTCTTGCAGGCTGTCTCAGCTATGTGAGGCACTGGGTTTTTGTTATGCTAGGGACTTGCTGTAATTTTTTTACTTTTGAAGAGATGAAGGACTCATATCAGCATCTCCTTATCAATAGTCCCATATAGGCATGTAAATCCACTATAAATTAATTTACAGAAGAATTATAAAAGATACATACCAGTTGAAGATTACTCACTTATTGAAGCCATATAGGGATGACTCTGTTAAGGAGTACAAAAAACCTGACTGTATAAAAATAAAAAGTCGAATGTGTTGTTCTACATGTCACACGCTTACAAGCTAAGTCTTGTGAAACCAAACATAGCTCATTTTTTTTCATCTTTAATTAGTGCTACTTCAGAGACCATGCTTCACTACAAAATGCTGTAATTTCAGCTTAACATCCTCAGTCTTTCGGCTTTTCCCAGTTAGGGGTCGCCACAGCGGAACTCCAGTCCACGAATGATTGTCAGTAGGTTTTTACGTGCTGGCTTGCCGCGGTAGCGCTGTTGCCTCACAGTTAGATGTTGCGCGTTCGATTCTCAGTTAGAGCGTCTTCTGTGTGTCGACATGCGTGAATGGGAGCTTAACATCCTCAGTAAATTCAGAATATTGCTATGCATGGTTGCCCAAGAAGTTTTGCATGTTACGCTCTACCACATACCCTTGGCTGCAACAAAACACCATTTCTTGGAGAAACAACAAAGTACTGACTTTAGATGTGAGTAAAACATTTATGTGCAACCAGCCTGCAAATAGTGACTATTTGTTTACTGGAGTGATGAATTACATTAGACAAGCAGATGACTTACATTATGAACTGAAGATGCAAAGACATTGCCTGAAGAACAAGCTGAAGAGAAAAGACATTGTTAACCTAAACAGAGAAGCCAAAAAAAGGGAAAGCCATGTTTTTATAAAAAGCCTTGAAGCAAAGAGTGTATTTTGAGTCAGTAGTACAGACCGTATTCTGCCACTGCTGGTCTGAGGTGGAAACACTGGGAGGAAGTTTACATGGAGACCGAAACCATGGTTCAGTGTATTCGACATAGCAGGAGGTGCTGGCACTCACCTCCTGCTAAGCACATTAACGTTTCATTGAACTCTACAGTCAGCAGTACGTTAATTCTGCTATTATGCAGGGAGGCTACGCACCCCTGTGCCCCCCCATGTTGGGGGTTGCACCTCCCACCCACATTAAATATACCAACTCTGAGATCATGCTGCAGTGAGGAAATGGGCTAATTCCCTGTTCCTCACTAAAGCGTGACCTCCCTTCACATTGTCAGTACATTGCTTATCAAATAGTTGAGTGTACCATGCATCTCGATCACATGTGCTCGACCTACTTCGGTTCGATTAAGTGCCCCTTGGAAACCGTGGATTCAACCTTCGGATGTTCGACTGGATGCCATTCATGTAAGTCATAGTAAACTGATATGCATACATATATATATATATATATATATATATATATATATATATATATATATATATATATATATATATATATATATATATATATATATATATATATATATCTATAGAGAGAGAGAGAGAGAGAGTATGGTTCCTATCACTGTCTCCTGTTGCCTTAGGTGTATACAGCATGGTTCCTATCACTGTCTCCTGCTGCCTTAGGTGTTTTTTTTTTAAGTCTGTCTGCATTAGTGAGTTCCAAGTACATTAAGTTCTTACTACTCACTTGCTTGTTAGTTATATTCTAGACCCATTGTGTTCTGTGGACAGCATGCACTGGCTACAAGATGTTATGTAGTCAGAACATGCTCATATTTTCTGATTATTTGTTCTCTGTATGTATATACACCACTCAGATTACAAGGTTTTGTGAGTAATCTTAGAAGACTGCCAAGCCACTGGGGAAACAAGAGCATCATTTAATGGCTTTGTAAGCTCATAACTGAAACTGTGGTGCTTCAGAAATATTTGAATATATGTGTTATCAGCTGAGCAAAGAAGTCAATGAATTAATTAATAAACTACTTGCTCCACCCCATGAGAGTAGGGATATTAGGAATCATATCAAAAGAAGTAATAGCGCTGTTTTTCTCTCAAGCTGTATCTAGGTTTACACATGTGGCTAGACAAATAGGTTGCCCAGATAAAGAAGCAGAACTCTGTTTGCAATGACTTTTAGACAGGCAGTTGACTTTTGACCTTTAAAGGTAAGACTGCAGAGAAAAAAATGCCTGCTGCTTTCATAGAATAACCCTTCTGCTTTGGAATAATGCACACCATGGTAGAGATAGTCTTATCAGCAATAAACAGAGAAGTTCCTCTCTTACTTTATTAATTCTCTCCAATTGGACTGAAAATTTGGCTCCTTGTGAAGCTTAGAGACAGCCTAGTGTTCTAGGACATAGAATTGTTTCTATTAAGTAAGTTCTCAAGCCCAGGGCCCTGCACTCTTGCAGCAGATTGATAACTGACAAAACAAGGTAAGCAGTATTATACAAAGAGAATTGTTCTTTTAATTGTTTTTTCTCTTGTGCTACTTTGACCTTTAAACGCCTTTGTTCTATCTTTCCCTTCTCATGAAATCGTAAATGACATCAGGGCAAAGGATCTAATTTTCTCTGGTTGCTCATTATGTGTATGCACACTGAGATGGTATCTTACAAATGTGTTACAATGGATCTCCTTATACAGAGCGAAGGAAATACTTTTTTCATTTCCGTGGCCAGTACTCCCAGATCCCCAGATAAGGGTCATATACATTCCTAGTCCATGTGTGCACACTTGTATGCCGCTCACCTGCTTGCTTTGTCTACATTCATGTTGCTAACCTCCTATTACTAGTTGAAAGCTCATTTGATTCAGTATACGTGAAATACTTTGATGTGCAAAATGAAACTACACTTTTTCTTGAAAACAGAAATAAAAAAATAGTTTAATTACATAAGTTAAGTGTTTTCATCCACATCAATTTATTTAATAAATTAAGCTGTTTCATTCTATTTTTATTTGGGTTTCCAAGTAGGGTTTCATTTTGTTGAGTTTGCTGAATTTAATATTACTTTGTGTCAACTGTTGTGGATTGATATTTGTTTTGAGTAGCTGTTAAATCTTTTGATAACTGAGTCATGCTGAAATTGACAAGCCAAGATAGATAGAGAGAGAGAGAGAGAGAGAGAGAGAGAGAGAAAGAAGGGATGGTTTAATGATGCAGATTATTGAAGAATCAATGGCTAGCTGAAATAACATCTTGTGTTTAGCTGTCCTGTGATAAAACGATTAATGCACTCCTATGTCACCGAACCCTTCTGCACTGTCGCTGGATTTATGGTCACATCTGTCTTCTTGTAATGGAACATCTGCGCACTTACTGCTTTTATACTGTCTTAACAGATGTAAAAACCATGACATAGAAAACAGAACTGTATGTTCTCTGAAAGCAGATGCATGATTGCAGTCCATTTTAAAGTGATGAATAGTTTGGTTTCTACGGTACAGTGTTACAAAATGTAAAGCCATATGGAAATATTTAATTGTATGTGCTATAAATAATCTAAGCTTTTTGGCTACAGCTGTAGGCTTATTGCATCTAAAGCATACAATTCTTAAGCATGCAAATATTTTAAATTGTTTATAAAGTACATTTTTTGCAAAGCACATTTAATTCAAGTTATGTAAAAGACTGCACAGAAACAAACCTTTATTTATTTTATGCTGCAAATGTTTGTTACAGTTTTCTAAATAAGTTAGTCCAGCTGGATTGCTACTGAAAAAGAAAAGAAAAACTCTAGCTACTCTGAATAAGTTAATTACAGGGTCCTGGTGAATAAACTGTGATATGATGTAGATATAAAACTGAGAAAGAAATAGAAACCGAAGAATTATTAGCACTCTGAAAAGAAAGTGAAAGCAGAAAAAACTGCTGTGTCTTGTGCATGTTTAGCACTTCTGTAGAACACCTACTGTTCATTGTTTTGCTGACCTTAACTTTCTTCCCCTGACAGTCCTCCAACCTCATCTCCTTTTCCCACTACATATTGTTAATACGCATATAACTACAGAATGCAACTGCACAGATGTGACCATAAATACAGCGACAGTGCAGAAGGGCTCGGTGACATAGGAGTGCATTAACTGTTACTGCTTCTGCCTGTTTACCAGTTTTGTACAGTATCTGCTTTTTATTCTGTATTTCTTTATGTGTGTGCAAATTATCTGTCATGCCTATACTGAGACTGAAAATGGTCATTGCTGATTAGACTTCTACCCCAGTTAATAAGTGAAATAAAACAGTCAATTCAATCAATCAGTAGGGAGTGGAGACAACATCACTGTAACCCGTGAAGAAAGCTAGTTTGTTTGGAGTTAGTAAGCAGTTGGAACCAGGTTCACCTACTACTTGTTTTACTGTGCAACCCAATCTGTTATCCCTATGAAATCCCCTAGTCAGGCGTGATCTCAGCACAGAACTGCTTGCCAAGTTGGCATCACAAAGAACAAGAACAAATGTAATGCAGAGCTTTTTAGATGCCAACTATCCTGCTTCTGAAGCTTTCTGTCTAAATGTCTCTTTTTGAATGAAAAAATTGGAAGCTTTCATCCTAGCAGTGGATATTTGCTTGCAGTGCTAAGATATGCATTGCTGGATCATGTGATATAATAAACAAGACTCATACTCGCTAAATAAATATACAAGTCAGCTTTGGCCTCAAATGATGGGGCTGCATTCAGTAATAAGTTTAGTTAGGTTACCACTCTGTGTCCCCTTTCTTTCCTTCCAATTACAACTGTTTCATGCTGCATTCATCACATTTCTTTTTAGACTATCATGATACAATGCCATGAACATTTTTCATCTGCTTTTTTGTAAAAACTTATTTGTCCTCTAAATTGCAAACAAAAGTTATTGTCTCAACAAGTATATTTACCTAAAGTTAAGATTTATTACCTATAGCTGTACCCCTTTTCAACTCTGACCAACATAACAAATCAAATGGTATTTATTTCTTTGATTTAATGTGTTTTATGAAGTTCACTTTACAACATGATATTGCAGTTTGAAAAGTTATTTGGCCTGCTCTGACAATATATGTCTAGTAACTTCTGTAGCAATCTCTTTCATGGTGTTAATATTTATAAAGTCAGGAGTCCATTCTGAAAAATGTATACATTGCAAGGATGGGTTATGAGTGGAGTGCTCATGATTCATACATTCACTTTTTGCACTTTTTTTGTACTTTGAGCAAACTTTTTACATTAAGTGCTCCTTTACCTGACTTTTACACTAAGTGCAGCTGAGACATGTACTAAACAGCTATACAGTTAGCATGTCCAGTAGTCAGGAGTGGCCAGTGCAACGTGTTCCTTTAGCTGCCTTGTGCAGTTACTCCAGCTATTGCACATAATTTTCATGATGGCACTGCTAAGCAAAACATTAGTACTGGATTTATAGATGTACAAACTACACAAGGGCAGAGCAGTGACCCCCAAGGTGCAGTTTAGTATTGCATTCTTATGGCGCACAGCTAGAACTTTCAGTGGTGAGAATCTGTGAAGAGTGAATTGGTGCTGCTTCACCTTGAACAGACAACCAATGTAGAAAAGTCGTGCTGTGTGTGAATGGGAGTGTACCAGTCTGTTGTCTATGTATTCTGTGTGTTACTGTAGCTGTGTGGGCAGTCACATGTGAGTGTTCTCTTAATTCTTGTGTTACACAGTATCACAACTGGTATGTGCTCTGCTGGATAGTTGTACTGGCTACACAGTCATTCACCTTCCTGGGTAATAAGATGCCACTCTTTTAAAAATGTGGATGGTTATGGTTTAGTTAAGTGTCAGTATAGCTCAACTTTTTGGTGCAGAGCAAGTTGCAGTGCATTGCAATATACTGTGAAATACAACCAGTTTAGCACAGAAATGTCTTGTATAGAGAGAATCATCTGATACATTTGCTGTGACAACCTAGGAATTATTTTGTAGGAGGAAATATATTCTGGAACGAGAACAATGTTTGTTTGCATGTAGTTGTCTTTTAAAGGGATTTACCAGCTTGCGCCGAATAGTGGTATGGGATCCAGACAGAATGACGACAAAGATCACCAACACCCATTTGGAAGCAAGCATGTTAACCAGACATCTTCAAGAGTTATGCATGGTTACTATGTCCAAAAGGTATGCAAATCCATTGGATGCAACAAAAAAATCACTTTATTCATTATGTCCCTAAAACCCTGACTTAGGAAACAATCATGCAGAATTGTTCTTGTCATATCACTGGACTCTGACATACATATTCTAGAGGAATGCTTGTAAAATTACTTTAATCCTACATTTGTGTCCATGGAGACTATATCCATAAAAGTAACTCATTCTCTACGCATACTCTACATAATCATACTCCGTCTGTTTCGTCTAGGACATGCCGATCCTTGCTTTATCATCATGTTCCATTTTATTTTGGTCTTTTCCCACATCGATTCTACCTGCTAGCTGCCTACACTGATTACTTTTAATGTTTTTACTCTTTATTATTTTCATTACTAACATTCTCAATTTCTTGTTTTTTTATTACTGCTTCACCTGCTTATGTTTCTCCCTGCTCACTGTGATTATGGGTACTCTTTTCACTCATCGTCTAAGCACTGACTTCATCCCAGCTGAATGGAAAAAGGCCACTGTTATCCACTTGTACAAAGGTGGTGCTTCCACTGACCCAGGGACTAGAAACCTATTAGCTTGACTAGCCTTATCTGAAGGCCATGGACTGGATCATCATGGACCTTATCAACAAAGATAAAGTATATCGCCAAACACTTGACCCTACTCAATTTGGATTTATCAGAGGGAGATCATGCCTGTCAAACCTGGTGGACTTCTTCCAGACAGTCACCAAGGCCCTTGATGAGGGAAAATGTGTGCATACAGTCTACCTAGACATAGCCAAGGCTTTGGACACTATCCCCCCACTTGGGCATCATTGACAAACTCACCCAGCTATGTATCAACCCTTATTTCATTAGACGGTTCATCAACTGGCTCACTGATAAAACCCATATAGTCAAAATTGAGGAATCCACCTCCCACAACAAACCTGTACCAGTGGTGTTCCACAGAGATCAGTCCTGGAACTGCTACCATTTGGAATCTACTTCTCCAAAGTACAAGGTAAAATTAAAGGTCTGTGGCTGAAAAAGTTTGCTGATGACTACAAACTGGGAGCGGTCATACAATCTCCAAATGATGCCAACATCCTACAAGAGGGTCTTACACAAACAACTGATTTGTGCCAAAGTCATGGCCTTAAACACAATGCAAAAAAATGTGTTGTCATCCCTTTCTGTAAGAGCAACGTTCTTGCTAATTACCACATCAATAATAACACCCTAAGTAAGCTCTCAGTGGTGAGAGACAGGTTAGCAGCAACTTTACCTTTGATCACCATGTCTCCACAGTGGTAAGAAGGGCATTCTGTTTTGCTCCTCTTATAAGTAAGGGCATTGCCTCCAGAAAAAAAAACAACTTATAGCCTCCCTGTGCTCTTCCCTCATCAGGCCAGTAACTGAGTAAAATGCCCTTTTTGGTATGTTCCTTTCAAAGCACCTGCAGCAATTGAAGATACCACAAAGGTTCCTCACAAGGAAAATTCAAGGTCTTCGGTATCTGTCCTATGAGGATCATCTGAAACACTGTCAGTTTATTCTGTTTCATACAGACTACTCCAAGAGATGTCTGCCTTGCATATAAGGCAATCTGTAACCCTGCTTTATTGGAAATGCTGCATATCCGTAAGTCAAATGGTATACGGGTTACTCGATCTAAAGACCTTAACGTGGTATGTGACATTAATAGAACCGGCTAGAGGGACAGATTTGTCTCCCAGAGGTTACCACACCTTTGGAATGGACATCCACTGTATGTCAAGCTGAACACCTCATTGGCTCTCTTCAAACGCAATCTGGACGATTGGATGGGTATCAATAAATTCATGCCGACTCCACCTGTGTCCCTTTTGGACAGGGGTGACAGGTGGTGATCATGGAAATAACGGTAAAACTTGGCTAGGCTTGAAAAGCCCCTAGAGTCATTAGCCTAGTAACCTCTTATGAGTCTATGATTTATGTGATCAATGAACAAAGTAATGAGAAACACGTCAACAACAGCTCAGTAACTTGACATTTTTTTGCTGATTAGGAATATTTTAGTGCAAGCTGATAGGTTAGAGAAATATATGCATTTGCCAACAGGAAGCAGGATTAGCAAGCCATAATATCCAACTGAACTGTCTAAATGTAAAAAGCTGTTTTCCTTGGATTCTTTCTCTTGAAAACATACATTCCTTGAACATCCTTAGGTTAGTCACCTTCTAATCCAAGAGCTCACAAAGCTCCCTTATAACCCTCTCCTACAAAAGTTTAGAAGTTCAATAGTCCCTTGTCATTCAGTTGACCTAACTTATGAAACGTCCTTCCAACATCCCCTAGAATCTAAAGCTATCTTTCTTTACTTCTACCTCGACTAAAGTTTCTCATTGCCTTAATTTACTAACTTTTACTGCAACTAGGATACTTAACCCACCCAAAGTGTATTAGTAGGTGAATTTGGGCCAGAAGCAGCTGTTAGCAATGCAAAGATTATCTCATGACTACAGAATCATACTCATGTTAGGAAGGAAGTAGTAGTCTTTTAAACATCTGATCATACTTCTTAAGAACATGTGTCTGCCTTAGAACAGATTGTATACCTACTAATTTCCAACCTTGAGAATTTTGGTCTAACATTGGGATCATATTTATTTACATTAGTGTTCCTCTTTTTCCTCATTGTGAAATACCAAACATTGTTTTTTATTTAACTGCTGCTATGATTTATAAGCAACTCCAAACAACATAGTAGTGCAATGTTCTAACTTTTTCTGCCAATGCTTATTATATTTTGGTGATTTATAAAGAACACTCCAAATAGTGCTCTCATGAATAATGGATTGACTGTTTCAGAGAGCTACACAGTTTTTCATGATAGCGTAATGCAATTGCTCCTGTCTCACAGAGCCATTGCTGCATGCATCAGGACATCATAGTAGTCTGGATTCAAAGGATGACCAACCATGGAGCTCAGTGTGTGGACAGGTACAGTATTTTTGATTAAAAAAATGTTTCCACAATAAAGCAAATATGAGGGTTTTATTTCAGTTGCACAGACAGCAACATCAACATTTCCAAAGTGTTGCCAATGTACTAGGTGCAAAAAAAAGCAACGTTACTCATCAGAAATCCGAGCATATAGCATAGTGAACTGTATGACTGACCAATTTGTAGTTCCAGGCTGCTTAATTTTTTTTCTTTGACTATATATTTTGCCACTTCAGAGATGCTCATTA
This sequence comes from Protopterus annectens, assembly GCF_019279795.1. Classification (NCBI taxonomy): domain Eukaryota; kingdom Metazoa; phylum Chordata; order Ceratodontiformes; family Protopteridae; genus Protopterus; species Protopterus annectens. The sequence goes on along the minus strand of NC_056733.1, from coordinate 1,216,624,014 downwards.
TAAGAAGCTTGCATTGAGCTACCTACTGATTTTATGAGTCACAAAATCACAGGCCCTCAATCATTCCTCCTTTTGTCTAACTGTAAGGACCCCATGTAGGTATGACTAAAATGTTGCAGTTCCCAGTCTGTATCTGTTGTGTCTCTGTTATCATTAGAGCAAATTATTTTAATTGTGACTCACTCTTAGGGTTTGAAAAAAGCTGGAGTGTTTTAGACAACTAAGTCACAAATTTACAGATTTTAGCTGAAAGGACATATATCATTCACTCATACAGATAGCATATATGTTATATACACACACACACACATATATATATATATATATATATATATATATATATATACATACACACACACACACACACACACACACACACACACACACACACACACATGCACATATACATACACAAATGAATAGTTGTTGATTTATCAAAGTGAACACGTATTAAAAATCAACTTATCAGAAAAAAAGGAGACTGAATAGAGAAATAGGGCCTTAAGAGGATCTGTGTAAGACAAGGTATTCATACCCTGGATTCTCCTGGTGAGAAACATTTGAGGGCATTCCAACTGTTGCAAATGCCTGGTTAGACAGATGGCAAAGGAGGTATTATATTCAATGATGGGTCTGATAAGGGCTGAGTAGAGTGGTACTATAACTTCCTTTGACCTGGATGCCATACCCTTACTTACAAGTTTGGTGACATAGAATACTTTTCTTACTATCCTGGCTGCATATTGGTCGAATGCAAAATTATTGAATATATATTTTCCCAGATCCCTAGCTATTCGGTCAACTCTTAGGGATATTTTATTGATGAAGTAATTAGTTTTGGTGGACGATTTCCCAAAGGGCACTATGATGCAGTTCTCTGCATTGAGTTTTAATCCATAGCATTTGCCCTAGTCATTGTTTTGCGTTAGACTCTCTTGTAGGATGTTGGTGTCATGAGGAGATCTGTGATAACTCCCAAATTACCGTCATCTGTGAACTTGGTGAGCCAAAGGCTTTTGACATTAGGCTTGACTTCTGAGAAGTAGATGCTAAACAGGAGCAGGCTGAAAATGGAGTCCTGTTGCACTCCACTGATGACTGGTCTCCTGGTGGAGGAGGTCTTACCAGTGCCTGACTACTTGGTTCCTATCTGTGAGCCAGCTGGCAATCCAACGAGTTAAGTAGGGGTTTATGCATAGTTCTGTGAGTTTGTCAATGATACCTGAGTGGGGCATTGTAGTAAACACATTGGCCAAGTCCAGGTATGCAGTGTTTTCCCTTCATCCACAGTCATGGTGACCCTTTTGAAGAAGTCTACCAGGTTTAATACGCAACGCCTTCCCTTAACAAAGCCAAACTGGGATTGGTCCAGAGTCTGTAGGCTACCAGTGCCCTTGCTGATCATTTCCTTGATAACTCATTCCATGGCTTTGTATATTAGACTTGTCAGACTGATGGGTCTGTAGTTCCTTGGGTCAGTTTATGCTCCACCCTTATGATGAGGGATGACAGTTGAAGCCTTCCATTCACCTATCTCATAAACTGTTTGTCCTGCTAGGTCATGTTTTAGGCTGCTTAGGAGGCAATCATAGATATTGTTTGGTCCCAGTGAAGCAGTATTTTGACATTAGTGAGCACCTCTAGGACCTGCTGTTAGCTTTGGTGGGATGCTAGAAGAGATTTCACAAGAGGTAGTGGGGGAGAAGGGGGGTGATATTAGAGCTAAATTTATCAGCCAGCAGATTTGCTATGTCACTCTGTTCTGCACACTGCTGAGTATTACCTTTAAAGTTCCTGATATAGCTGAAGAAGGCCTTGTGATTCTCCTTAGCCTGGGACACTATCCTGACCTCGTAATTGGCCTTGTTGGACTTTATTAGACCTTATCGTTTCTTGTTTTGTTAGTCTCTAAGAGAGTTGCTCTTTCTGATTTTGGCCATAACTTTTTTCTTTTGATATATAGCCTGTTAAGGTAAGGATTCCACCAGTATGGTTTGTTTTTGGTTTTAAATCTGGGCTTACTTCTGGTAGGTATGGCAGCCTCAATACATCCCTTTACATGTTTGTACAGCATTTCTGTAAATAATTTTGCATAGATAGCTGCGCTCTTGGGGTTTGGGGGAGCCATGAATTTTGACAAATTGTCACTTAATGGCATGTAGTTTGCTTTACAATAGTTCCTAACTTTTACCGATTTAGTTGGGTTTTCTGGGTTAATTATTATTTTGCAGGAGATAGCTTTATGGTCTGATTTCACCAATAAGGATGTGACATGAGGGTGGGGTGCAAAGCTGTCCCATGTTGGTGAGTACTAAATCCAATATGTTTGATCCTCCTGTTGGAGAGTGCACTATCTGGTCCACGGTGTTTGTATTGATAAAGTCCAGGAAACATTGTGCCTGTGAGTGAGAAGCAGTGTCTATAGAGGCCTAGTTAAAATCTCTCATGAATTTCGATATTTGGATGGATTATTTACATCTTGAGTAGGTCCCGGTAAGAGTTGTGAGTTTTGAGGGGCACAGAGGGTGACCTGTAGCTGGCTATAACATGGTAAGGAACCTTGTTTATGGAGATTTGGACATGTATGAATTCCAGGGTATCATCCTGTTTAACCCACCTAGAGGTGTATTTGCTGCTAACAGATCAAGAAACCTCCACCTTTAGCCCCTGTGTATGCTGCTGTTGGTCTAAATGTGTGGAAGGCACTGTATCCTTCCTTTGCTGGAGTGCTTTCTGTGACTTTACACCAGGTCTCAGTAACAGCACAGATGCCTACATTCTACAGTGTGAGGAAAGCTTATAGGGTGTGGAGTTTCTTGTTTAAATTCTTAGCTTTGAGCAGTAACACTATTCAGATCTACTTTGTCTGAATAGTGGTAGTGCTATTAGTGGAAGTGGCAGGATTAGGGTTAGCACTCATTAGTAAGGATGGGCAAGGGGATGTTTTCTCTCTTGCATAAGCTTACTGATTCATGCAAACTTTTACCCCAAACCTATGCCTGCCCATATCCCCTGCTCTAAACCTTCTCTTAGAAAACTCTTTGTGTAGCACTGCCACTAGATATAACACTCACATGCACAATACACAGCAACACACAGACACACAGACAGACAGACACACACACAGAGCACTAAATGTATCCCATTCCCTAGCCCTTACTCAAACCATAACCTGTAAACACTGAAACACTCACTCCCACCCCCTAATGCAAAAATGTTTGCTATATCTCAACGTTTTGGCAATAAATTCCTAAACCCACCCGGTTTCAGTCTTCCTTATGTCATCTTCAGTACTCAGTAGTAAGTGTTCTCATTGAATTTTCCAAGCACTTACCTCTGTCAATGAACTGGTGATTTGACAGAGTGACATGCACCAATATATTGTACATAGTATAATGTTGGGGAGGTGGCACTGCTCTCCTTACCTTGCTATAATTACGCTTTATTTTCATGAGCATGGCACACTCTGACCTATACCTGGTTTGCTTATGTATGCCTGATACCTTGCTTGTACTCATCATGTCACCCTGACACTGACTGCCCTACCATACTACTCATAATACTTGTGGGTAGGGCACACTGCACTTCGTTACTGCTGTACTGCATTCTAATAATACAGCTACCATGTGAACATCAGATTATTTTACTATTCAAAATTTGTGTTACATCTGTGATGCCTGTGCACTGGCCCAATAATCAGTGAGCCTCAATCCTTGCCACTAGCCCTGGTGAAGGGAGTGCACATTGGGAAGGATAACAAGTCCACACACAGTAAAGTACAATTTCCCTTAAGAGCACACAGAGATCACAGTCAGTCTGGTGCTGGTTTCTCCCTTTCTCTCCAGATCACCAATAAGACTCCTCACTGGCACAGCTATAGGTTCCAGATCTCAGCCTAGTGGTCAACCTAAAACCTCCAGCTCTCTCTCTGTCAAACCAGTGCTTAGTGTCCCTGACCAAGTAGCTGACACACACACACACACACACACACACACACACACACACACACACACACACACACACACACACACACACTTTAAGATTTGATTTAGATACAAACACACAGCCACTCTTGGGGAAGGCTGGCACAGGTTCTCCAGCTATGTCCCCTTTCTGCCTAGACTATAAGGTAGTACCAACTGCCACCAACCACTATTATCAGCTACTACAAGGCCCTTCCCAAAGGATAACCAATTTCACTGTATAATATTACTGTTATCCAAATAGTAAGAGTGCCGAACAGCAAGACTATTGGAGTGTCTTGGACAGTATCACCAAATACATGCAATGTACTCTAAGAGCTTAAATTATCTCTACACAAAACAGCCACAGTTTAAAGTTCCTGTCATTTCTGCACTCTTGATTAGCACTGTGTTGAATTGATGATATTTGTCTTGTGTTTTTATTATTAAATGTTTTTAAACCTTTCAACTGTGGCTGTTTTGTGTAGAGCTTACATTATCTCTACACAAAACAGCCACAGCTGAAAGGTTCAAAACATTTAATAATAAAACACAAGACAAATCTCATCAGTTCAACACAGTACTAATCAAGAGTTCAGAAATCACAGGAGCTTTAAAACAATATTGTAGGATAGTCTGACACAAATATAGAAAACAGCTAGACTAATCTGGCTAAATTCCTGTCTAACTCTAAGAGAAACTATGTCCTAAATAACTTTACTTACAAGGCAAAGTACTGTTGAGTTGTTGTCAGTTTCAGACAAAATCCAAAATGCTCAATCTTTTTCTCTGAGAAAGTCTAAACATGATTTACATCCTACCTAGATAACCGACAGCAGGCAGTGCTTTGGAAAAATTCAATATCTAATCTCCTTCCTACCTCTTTAGGAGTACCTCAAGGCTCTATCCTAGGCCCCCTCTTATTTTCAATCTTTATCAACGACCTCCAATCAGCTAACCCTAACACCACCTGCATACAATATGCAGATGATTCCACTATTATCTGCACTGCCACTTCTCAAACTGAACTTCAGTCCCTTACCCAAAAAGCCTTTTCTACAATTGAAAAATGGTTCTCTGATCGTTGCCTTCTCCTCAACCCCAAGAAAACCAAACTGTTACTGTTCTCACCTTCCCGTAAATGTACACCACTTAATTTCTCTCTCACATCAACTGATTGCACTCTCATTTCTCCTGACTCAAATACAAAATTACTAGGAATAATAATTGACAATAATCTAAGCTTTGACTCACAGATCAACAACACAATAAAAGTAGTTAACAAAAAAATTGGTTCCCTTTACAGAATCAAACCCTTCCTTACACATGAAACAAGAACCATCTTAGCTAGATCTCACCTTATCTCAACTCTTCTATATGCCTCCCCCATCTATACTAAACTCTCCAAAAGCAACCTTAAGAAACTTGCTACATCTTACTACAATATTGCTAGATTTGCTACAGGATCCCAGTTTCATACTCACCATTGCCTGAACCTAAGACAACTAGGCTGGCTAGAATTTCCTAACAAATTAATACTTCAACAGCCCCTAATAGCTCACAAAGTCCTTTACCAACCAAGTAAAATACCAGTACTCTCTAACCTTGTAATACCTTACAATAACATGAAACAGCTACGCTCCTCTAACAAACTACTGGTTCATACCCCCAAACTTAATAACTCAGCTGGGGATTGCCTCTTTTCCAACTCTGTTGGAAAAAGGTGGAACAAACTACCCTCTGATATCACATCCTTGACTACACTCTCACTTTTTAAAAGACAACTGATTATACATCTCAAGAGTCAATGGCTTTGCCCCTGTACCAAACCAGATTAACCTTCCCCTTACTCTGTCTCTTTTCTCACCCTTTACCCTTACAACTTTCCTTTACATTATGACCAAAAAAAAAATGTATTATTATTTCTTTGTTTTAGACTTTTAGACTTTTGTATTTCTCTCTGTTTGCTCCTATCATAGTTGTACATAATAACTAACCTTGTTTATTAATTCTAATCACGTATTGCTTATTGCTGTATAACCATCTAATATTCCATTGGAGCTTTTCTCCCCGGGCCTCTACTGAAAATGGATATATATCCAGTTAGACTAGCCCGGTCAACAAATGTAAAATAAAAAATAAAAATAAAAAAAATAAATGATACTCAGTACTGCTGAGTCATTTCCCATTACATAATTTTTATCACTTCTCCTATAATTCCCAGGCTAACAGAAACTCAAAATTTCCATTTATTTATAAGCTTCACATGGCTAGGAAGCCAAAGCAATAAAAGGCACATTTTCATGTAAAATCTAGCAATTATCTCTTAAACTAAGACAATACAAAGAATTTGATAGCCCAGACATCCTGTCCCTGAGCTTCAGATCAAACACAGTAGTAATTCTTTACTTAACAGGTTTCATCCAGCAGGGTGCACTGTGGTTACATTTTTGAAGCTCAGTACAACATATAGTTTAATCATAACACATAGTTCTCTTTACATTTGTAAAACAAACCTGTGAATTATATTAATATTTACTAATGACATAGAATTAGTTACAAAATTCTGTCTAGCTAGGTTGACAGCCTTCACAACTTCCTTCATGCAACTGTTTTATGGCATTCTGCTAAGCTCATAGTATATTTGGTGTGTGTGGATGAGTGATCTTTGACAAAAGTATAATTTTCTTGTGCAATGTATTGCTTTGCCAGTGTTTGCAAATCAGACAAATTCATCAAACCTTAATATACCTTATGTCCTCAGTGGAGAGCTGGGCAATCTCATGACAAAATAATAAAGAGCTGCTGACTCTGTATAGTAACTGCAAAAAGCACAGATGCAGCATGTGGTAGGGACAAAAATTTGCAACTGGAAATGATGCAGAACTGAGATTGTTGTGTGGGTAGCAGCATGATGTAATAAGAAGGAAACAACAGCTCAGTCCTGTAAATTACTGGTGTGGATGTATTCTACGTATGCAAACTGTGCGAAGTGCAGTATGAGATTTGAGAAAAATAAAAACAAGAAAAGCAGTTCAGCAAAACCATTATGTGTGTTTTCTTGTTAGCCATCATATGAAGTGCAGAAACACCGAATGGTTTGAAATGAAAATAGGACAGTGAGGGTACAACAACTTCACCTCTGTCCAGACACAGATTTCATGTACAATGTCCTCATCTCTGCACTTTATTGCATCATACTACTTTTAGCACAGTCCAACAGGTGGTAACTCACCACAACACACCATACATCGGATATTCCAGCACTAATACAGGTAATTTATGGTGGGGATGGATGTGGGTAATGACCTTAGAGCTGAAGTGGTGGTGTTTCTAACATTAAGTTTCCCTTTTTAGATGTTTAAGTGATTTTGTGACTCAGAGAATTCTCAGCAATGAAATCTTTGACTGTAAAATATTTTTTGTCAAAACGGAGTCACTATATTTTAGCATATATATGCATGTGTCTGTGCTTGTTCGGGTGTGTGCACGAGTGTGTGAGTGCGCTTGTATGTGCTTGTGTGTATTTGCACTTGTGTGCATGCTTGTTTGTGTTGGTGTGTATGGGGGGGTATATGCATAGATATGTTCAAATTAAGTAGTTTAACACTAGTCTGTTAATGATAATAGAAGTAATGTAGTACCTATGCAAGCCCTTGCTTTGAAGTGAGACTGTTACTTGAAATAGTATTGTAAGTAAATAATTTACATACTGCATAATAGTACATACAAGGAAAAACAAGCATTACATGATAGATAATTCATCTGCAAAAGCTGAATAATAATAAAGGAGAAAGTCATGACCCAGGCAGCTGTGATTTATTTTTACATGCATTGTTTTGTATATAATGCAGCTGGCATTAATTTGTTGAAAGGTTTGTAGATTTCTTGTTTAGTGGAAAAATGCATAGATAAGTAGACACAACATACAAAGAGTGTTTAGCACTGTAGTATTTTCCCCTCAGTGTTGCCAGCAGTCCTACTTACTGCTTATGTAACAGAATCTCAGGATTTTCCTACTGCATCAGCAATAAAGACAATCCATTTATGTGATTTATAAGAGTTTTTGCTTGACTTCCGTGCTCAACTATTCTTAATGCTCTAAGGAAGTGGACTTTTCTTTTTCTTTACAAAATAGTTTACATTTTACCTATAACAAGGAGGGTAGTAAACTATTCTTCATGTGGTATCTTTCAGCAAAAATGGATAATCACTTCTAGTTTCTTTACTGTTTCATTTAAACATAGCAGCAGTAGATACACTGGTATCCACAAAGGTATCCTGGATAGCAAAATGCCCACACAGCAGATTTACAGTTAATTATAGCTAAAGATAATTAAACAAAGTAAGAGAACAGATTTGTTAAGCTCTTATTTGAATGCATCAGGACTATGAACCAGAAAGGGTTGGCCCCTTAGCTGCTTTTAAACCAATGCAGGCTGCCACAAATGAGAAAACTTTCCTGAGATCATGTGCACCCGAAACCCATTAGCAAGTTCTTCATCTGGCAGGCTTCTGGTAGAAAAACTCAGAGGATTCAGTGCATCTTAGAATGCACCAAACAGACAACAAATTAGGAAAATGTGACACAAGCTATAGCTTGCTGTGTGCAGATTAAGCCTGCTGTTTTTGCACTGTTATGTACCCCTCTATCATTAATCGTCATTCATTACATGAAAGCTTAATCCTATGTTTCAAAATAGGGTTACAGTTTCCCATTGTCTGTTGGTCTAGTATATATAAAAAGCTGGTTTCTCATGTCATTTTGGGGCAAAGGATTTAATTTTACCTTATTTTCCGTTTGCTGTAGTTTTCATCAATTAAAAATGGCAATTCAAATTCCTGAAAAATTAACTTTTTTTAATGGAACTTAGCCCTGATACAACACACACACGCGCACACACACACACACACACACACACACACACACACACACACACACATGCCTTGTCAGTGAACTTTTGAGTATCAGTGTTACAGAAGTCAATGCTTCACACTTAATCACACTGCAGTCATTAAAATGTTATTTCTCTTTAGTCTTGTTTGAATTCACAGCCCATTTCTTAATTCCATTATTGTGTTAAAAATGTAACTTCTCATGGTGCTTTGTGCATGCAAGCCTTTTGTACTATATTACATGTTTTATAAACTGAATGTAAGAACCCTATACTTCTGATGATTTTTACATAACAATAAAACTCTACTTTTACTCAAACTAGACGCAACTTTTCAAAATTCAGCTGTAGCCTTTTATGAGTTCATAATTTAAGAATGACATATGAGACCTTTGTGATGTAATAATGTGATGACTTGGTTGCACAAAGCTGGAGGGTGACATTATCCATTCAGTTATAAATGTTTTAACTAGCAGGCAGTGTGTAATTATCTGCTCCTATTTGTTGGTGGGAGGTGGGGGAGTCCCAAGAGAACTATTTAGTTGAACAGCTGGTAATTGTGTAATAGAAATAAAGTAATTAATTATTTTTAACAGTGAGCTTCCTAAGAAACACTGTTTTTTCCAGATAAACAAGAACTATCTAGATGCACAGAATGTCAATATTATGATGATTAAGTAATGTAGCCTATTATCCTGAGGCTGCAGTTAAAATACCCAATAATACATTAATTATTTTCAAAAAGAAAGAAAGAAAGTAAACATTAATACCTAGAGCATTAAAAACTGTAAGATAAAATTATCTTTCCTTGCCTAGGCTAATAAAAGTAGTAAAAACTTAAAAAAATCTCACATGTTTATATTTTAAATAAATTATAAGCCTAAAATACCTATTATATGTATGTTTGTGTGTGTGTGTGTGTGTGTGTGTGTGTGTGTGTGTGTGTGTGTGTGTGTGTGTGCGCGTGTGTGTGAGAGACAGTAGGGCAGCTGATCTAATGACCTGCAATGCCAACAGCTAGTATATTGATGGCATTATGTCAAAATACCTTACACTGACACGTTTTGCAAATGCTCTGAGAATTATCCCCAGAGTAGAGTACTACAAACCCCATGCTAATTGTATATACTAAATCCAAGATCAAACAATCCCTGGGGAAAGGACCATAATTCATCTCTGTGCACAGAGGGACACCGTGCCTCTGAATTATCAGGGTCTCACCTCTGAGGTTTTGTGAAAGTTTAATTTTATCTTTCTGTGTTCTTCATAAATATATTATTTGTGCTATTTTCTTTGTCACATATATCAGTGTTCTTCATAAATATATTATTTGTGCTATTTTCTTTGTCACATATATCAGTGTGATCAAAACAAAAAATTAAAAAAAAAGTTACTAAATGGGAGAAAAATCTCGAAATATTATCACTAAGCTAAAAATGTTTATACTAAACACATTCTCTGAATCAATAAATACTATGAAGGCATTTACTCAAAGTACTAAAGTTAGGAGGCATTACAGAGTTGCATTGGTTGACATAATAGGTCATTTTGTTGTTCTGAATTCCAACAACTAAGAATATGCAGATCCTGCCAACCCCAGATGGATGCATCTATTACCCCATCACTCACACTGAGCTGAATGAAAGAGCATTCTCTAGAGTCTCCTTGCTCCTTTATCTGTTTAAACTTTCATTTAGTGCCTCCCTGCTTTTTTTCTGCTGTGATAAACATTTTTGTAGTGCCTTCTGCCTAAAATAGTGTAGCTAACAGCTGTAGCATAACCCAGTTCAGGTTTGCTGTCTCTGGCCTGGTTGTTTGTTTGCAGTGGCCGTTTGTTCTGAGCACATGTTCCAGGTCCTCTTGGATTAGTAGAAGCCTTTCTTCACTTTAGTGCGAGGATTGTGTTGCTTGGCCACTGGCTGGTAAAGGTTGGCTGGTCTAGGGCTTGGGGTAAAGCATTCATTGGTTCTTTTTAGCTTTTTAAAAGTTGTTTCAGGCTATACCTTCTGGTATTTAAGCCCTACCTTTGAGAGGATTTCTGTTTATTCACACTGAGCTGAATGGAGGAGGGGTACTAACCACAACTCTGATCTGTGATATATAACAATAAGTAGCCTGTTTTTTGGGGCTTATTTTTACTAATTATTGCTTATTCTAACCATTTATCGCACTTTTTTGTTGTCTGCTACCTACTCTTTACTGTATTTTATTGCTATAAACTAATATGCACTGTTGTACTGAAATTGTCTACCTTACAGGGCCTGTTAAGTCACTTTTGTTACTGTCACACTGTTTGTAAAGCTTTTTTAGCTAGTTTCATTGTGTGAAAGGTATTAACTGGAAATTTTCTACATTGGTTAAGCATATGTATTTCCTGACAAGGAGTATATCATATAATAACTGATTTGTTTGTAGTGAAAAGCATTCCTAGAGTCTCCTTGCTCCTTTATCTGATTAAAACTTTCATTTAATGTCTCACTGCTGTTTTTGTGCTGTGTAAAACAGTTCTGCAGTGTTTTCTGCCTAAAATAGTGTAGTTAGTAGCTGCAGAAGTTCTTCACCAGGAGAATCCAGGGCCTCAAACATCTACCATACACAGATAGGCTAAAAGCCCTATCCCTCTACTCAGTTTCATACTGACTCCTCGGAGGTGACCTCTGTCTGGCATACAAGGTGATTATGGACTCCACCTTTATGGGACTGCTGCATATCTGCAAGTCAAGCTCCACTCGAGTAGCCTGCTCACACAGCCTCAACCTGGTCTATGACATCAACCAGATTTGTTGGCGGGACAGATTTGTGTCCCAGAGACTCCCTCATCTATGGAATAGACTTCCCTCTCCACATCAAGCAGGGTACCTCTTTACCCCTTTTTAAGAGCAACCTGGATAACTGGATGGGAAACAAAAAATATACCCCTGGGATTCCACTCATGTCCCTGCTGGACAGGGGCATTGGGTGCTGATTTGTCTAAACATGGGCTAAACTCTTGGCTAGGCTTATAAGGGCTTCAGGACCAATAGCCTAGTAACCTCCTATGATCCTATGTAGCACAGTTTCCCACCCTCTCTCCCTATTGGAGTCTTGTTCTTATACTTGGTGGCTTTTCAGTGCACACACAGCCTCAACCTGGTCTATGACATCAACAAGATTTGTTGGCGGGTCAGATTTGTGTCCCAGAGACTCCTTCATCTATGGAATAGACTCCCTCTCCACATAAAGCAGGGTACCTCTTTACCCCTTTTTAAGCGCAACCTGGATTACTGGATGGGAAACAGAAAATATACTCCTGGGATTCTACCCATGTCCTTGCTGGACAGGGGTATTGGGTGCTGATTTGTCTAAACATAGGCTAAACTCTTGGCTAGGCTTATAAGGGCTCCAGGACCAATAGCCTAGTAACCTCCTATGATCCTATGTAGCACAGCTACTTGGTGGCTTTTCAGTTGCCCACCCCTACTGTAAATTTATCTGGGACACTCCTTCCAGTCCAGTTTAGCTCATTCTACCTAATACAGAGAGAACATTTGGGAAGGCCAACCCTTAGTTTCTTAACCTTGAATTATCTCCTTTCTCCCTTTCCACTTTACTTAAAAAAAAAACAAAAAAAAACTTTATTCAGCTGCTGCTACAGTATTTGTATTTCCTCCTCCTACTCTATCACTTCACCTTGGCTTTTCTGCTACTTGTTCTCTAGAGTGTTCAATTGCAGCTTCTCCGCTGCAGTTATTACTGCTTGTTTTTAGCCTTTTTAAATTTTAAGTGTTATTCTAAGCCTCTTAGTTTTGGTTTATGCACTTGGGCTTTAGGCCTACCCCTTAACTCTTCCTGGCCTCTCTCCCTCAGATTCTGACAAATATGGATGGACAATTTCCTATGGTTTTTCTTACCAGCCTGGTTGATATGGGCATCCTGAGGCAGTGTAGCTACTGACTCATGTACATGGACAAACATCTACTACTACCACCTAGGAACACAATTTGTGAGAGATGCAATTACATAAAGAAGCTAGAGTCTATTCTCTCTCCCTCACAAGCCAGTATATCTGGCACTGAGAAGGTTGTCAGCACAATCACTACATCTCAAACACCACCCACAACTACAAAACACATACCCACATATGCAGAGGTTCTCATCAAAAACAAACCCAAACAAAGGAGACCTCAGAGACAAAAACACATGATGACTCCACAACCCTCCACACCACATACCATGCGTAGTCCACACACCAGTGTCTCTCAACCACTAAGGCATAACCATAAACCCAACATAATAGTCATAGGAGACTCCATTGTGAAACACTCACCAGACTAGATGAGGAGAAAGATACGGTTAGTTGTTTGTCAGGTGCCAGAATCCACCATATCACACATGCACACAAGTCTCTCCACAACAGGTACTGTTATGACTATGCTGGTGTGAACGACTTGAGCCGTACTTCCCTGGAATATATGAAGAGAGCCATGATTGATCTCGCTGAATGTGTGTCCCAGACAGGTATGTCCCTAGCCTTAAGCAGCATTCTACCATCACCCAGAATAATACCTCAATACAAACAGAAAATGATTGGCTTTAACAGTTTGCTTAGTTTCTGGTGTCATTCCAGGGGATCCAGTACCTGAGAGCCTGGGAAGATGTGATCGACAGACCATGATGCTTTGCTAGAGATGGCCTGCATCTTTCTCACTTGGGCTTCAGGCTTCTGGCAAAAGCCCTTGCCTCCTCCATAATGCCTGTTTCAGGAAAAGTCATGAGGCTGAAACTACCAACATAAAAATTTCAATAAAATGCAAATTAAACGTCATGCCACTAAACACTAGGAGTCTAAACATGAAACTGCACTCATTGCAAGCATTCTTAACCCTGGAAGATGCTGACATTTGTGCAGTCACAGAAACCTGGTTCAAAGCTGTGGAGAGTACTCCGGCCTTACCTCATTACTCATCCTATCATACATTCAGACCCCAAACTGTGGGCAGCAAAGCCAAAAGAGGTGGAGTTTCAATATACATTAAAGACACACACAACCTCCAGGCTGGGCAAACATTATGACGCACAGGAGAGGTGCAGTTAACCATTGACAAGACCCCTATTCAAATTATAGCTAGCTATAGGTCCCGAAATTTGAGTCAAGATGCGCACCCCACCTATCTGGACCTCTTCAAATCTATCATGATTCAACCCTTTACTCTGATCCTGGGCGACTTTTATTACCCAATCATAGATTGGAAAAACTACTCATGCCAGAACACAAATGCCCAGAGATTCCTTGATTTTATCAATGCAAATGCCTTGGAATAGCTAGTCGAAACCCCCACATGAGGTGATAATATCTTGGACTTTCTATTAACCAGCATGAGTAACCACTGCAGCACCCCTACAGTATCATCCTCCCTGGTAAGATCCAACCATAAAGCGGTCACTTTCGAAGTCACCATCTCCCCTGGCCCCCTCTAGCTAGGGTCAAACAAAAAATCTTCTCCAAAGCTGATTATAACCTCCTGAGGGATGGTATAAACAGCTTCACAGCCCGCTCCCCCACTGTAGGAACTGGCACCAATGTCCATATCTACATCAAAGTACTATACAAGCATTTATATAGATGCATGGAATCAGGAATACCTGACAGCAAAACCATCCTCCACAAAGAAGAATAAACCTGTCTGGTGGACATCTGCAATAAATAAACTATATAACAAAAAGAAAAAATTGCTGTCCATGAGCAGGAAGAAGCAGGTGCCCAATTAGAAGCAATCTCTCTTTTAACCTGAACAAGCAAATGAGAGCAATAGTGAAATTCTCTAAAGCCAACTTTGAGTCCAAATTGCCACATCTACTAGAGACAATCATAAGACCTTCTTCACATATGTCCGCAATTTCAAAGGAAGCACCCAGATCTGTTCAGAACTGGTGGCCAAGGACACCACATGCTCAAATTCTGTAGATATCGCCAATCTACTTTCTGACAGATTCAGTGAAAACTTCTCTCCCTCTCCCCCATCAGTAAATCAGGACATCCCCAGTATCTGCCCCCCACCCCTTATCTCTAGGGAACAGGTCATCACTGTCCTCTCAAAGGCAAAAAAATACAGCCTCTGTGGGACCCAGTAACATCCCAGGCTGCATCCTACAGGAACTCAGGCATGAACGTACAGCATCATTAGGCAGCCTATTCAACCAAAGCCCGAGTACTGCCTTTGTCCCAGCCAAGTAGAAGACAGCCACTGTCATCCCTTTATACAAAGGTGGAGCATCCAACGATCCAGGAAATTGTAGACCCATCAGCCTAAATAGCCTGATCTGCAAGGCCATGGAATAGATTATCATGGACCTCATTAACAGGGACATTGGCAACCTCCAAACACTCGACCCCACACAGTTTGGCTTTGTCAAGGGGAAGGTCATGTCTGTTAAATCTGTTCAACTTCTTTGAGACAGTCATCAAAGCCATGGATGAGGGGAAGATGGTGCACACTGGCTGCCTTCACCTGGCCAAAGCCCTCAAAACTATTTCCCACTCGGGCATAGTAGATAAACTCTCTCAACTAGGCATCAATCCATATGATACCAGATGAGTAGCAAACTGGGTCACTGAGAGAACCCACCTAATCAAAATAGGAGAAGGCACCTCAAGCAGTAGACTCGTAACAAGTGGCATACCGCTGGGATTGGTCTTGGGGCCTCTGTTATTTGGGATATACTTCTCTGAGGTACAGGCCAAAACTAGTGGGCTATGGCTGACCAAATTTGCAGATGACTACAAGCTGGGCAGAGTCATCAATTCCTCAAGTGATGTGGACGTCCTCCAAGAGGATCTCATCCAAACAATTGACTGGTGGCAGAAACATGGTCTCAAGCTGAATGACAAAAAATGCATCATCATCCCTTTTGGGGTGAGTGACATCCACACATATTATCACATTAATAACAAAGTCCTAAGTACACAATCACTAGTGAGGGATTTGGGCATCCAGGTTGATAGCAACCTGACTTTTGATCACCATGTTGCTTCCATTGTATGGAAATCTTTCCACAATGCCCACCTCATATGTAAGGGTATCTCATCCAAGGACAAAGAGGTCATAACATCCCTGTATTCTTCCTTTATAAGGCCAATTATTGAGTACAATGCCCCTTTTGGCATGTACTTTGCAAAGTACATACAGCAGCTGGAGAGACCACAGAGGCTCCTCACCAGGAGAATCCAGGTCCTCAAACATCTACCCTACACAGATAGGCTAAAAGCCCTGTCCCTATACTCAGTTTCATACAGACTCCTCAAAAGTGACCTCTGTCTGGCGGCATACAAAGCAATCTCAGATCCCACCTTAATGGGACTGTTGCATATCTGGAAGTCAAGCTCCACATGAGCAACACATATGCGCCACCTCAACATGGTCTGTGATATCAATAAGACTTGATGGAGGGGCAGATTTGTGTCCCAGAGACTCCCCCATCTGTGGAATAGACTCCCTCTCCTCGTCAAGCAGAGTACTTCATTATCCCTTTTTAAGTGCAACCTGGATAACTGGATGGGAAACAGAAAATACACCCCTGGGATTCCACCTGTGGCCCTGCTGGACAGGGGCTTTGGGTGCTGACTTGTCTAAACATGTGCTAAACCCTTGGCTAGGCTTACAAGGACCTCAGGGCCAATAGCCTAGTAACCTCCTATGATCCTATGATTGCGTCATTTAAGGCAAAGGAGATGCACTGCACCACCATTAGTCTCTTAAAGTATCAGCTTTAAAGCATTAATGCTCTACATGGCCAAAGCCTGTTGTATTCAAATGGCCACATAAACAAATTCTTAAAGTACCCAGAATGCATTTCTAGTCATTGGAGGTAATGCTTGTGTATATTTTGCCCCACAATGTAAAATGCTTTACCTAATTTTGCAAGAAACAGGTTCTAGAAATGGTGTATTTAAGTCTGAGGTTAAGACAAAATGTTTCTGATTATTAGCATCTGATAATCATTTTATATTTTTAGATATTAATTGTTTTCAGTAATTTTATGTATTTGATGAACTGGTTTCTTGTTCAGAATTTGATTCATGCCTTATGTCTTTTGAGTGATGAGATAGTCTCTGGTATCCCTATGGCCCTAAATAAGGCAAAACAAGTATCAGAAAATGAATAAATGAATGTTTTACTTGAAATATTATGACTTTTACATTTTTAAAGATTTAAAATTTAATAAATAGTGTATTAGAACACAGTATAAAAGCAGTTCAGTGCAAAAAATGCTGATGTAGAGAACATCTGTGAATATAGATGTCTACATTATTTGAATTCTAGGTTATGAGATGAAACAGGGTAAGGCAAAATATTTTGAAATGTTTATTGTTCAGTTTTAATCCTGTAGTAGCGGAATATGATGAGAAGACTTCTTCAAGGAAAAAAAAACAAAAAAAACAAAACAAAGACTGCACTTCTAAAATTCTGTTTTTAAGCATTGCTTTTGGTCTCCAAGATAAACAAAGTTGATTTCATAAGGAAGAAATATATAAAATTGATGAAATATATTTCCCAATAACCACAGTTATTTTAATCAGTATACTGACCTCAGTAAGATATCCAGGCTCTTTTAGTCCTCAAATAACATATTCTGCTAATTAACAACTTATTTTATTACCACATATTACAGTGTTAAGTAACTGCAGTGCATTTTTTGGCTATGGAAACTTCCATTTGTTGCTACAAATGAAAATAAACCCTGCTATGTTTCACATATTCTATTATGTTTTTCTAACAACAGTTGCCGGTTACATTTCTGGCTTTCACACAGTAGTATACTACTGTGTGCTTGCCTCAAGCCCTCTTGCCTGCATTCCTGTTTTTGCAGTTACCTGTTTCAGTATTCCAAACATTTCTGGCTTTGGCAGATCCTTTGTATTCAGCTTGCCAGTTTCTATCATCTGTTTTTGCTAATTTTTGATGACTACCTTCTCTTAGTTTTGTTGCTTTTATCCATAAATGAACTAGTGAATTGCAAGGACAGATGATGCTTCTATCATATGACACTACACCCACCTCCTTGACTTCCAACAAGCATGCCAGCCAGAGCTTTGGACCAATGTCCTATCTGTATGAGCTGCTTGTAGCTCAGGTGGATCCAAAATGTCCCACAGTACCTATCAAAAAGCATAGGTGAAGTATGATGCTGTGCACTACTTTCCCCATGTAGCATAAATACCATCTTAAGTTTACCCCTGAAAAGAAGGCACTAGCTTAGTGAGACTAACCCAGGTAACAAAGAATGAATGAGTGGATAAACAACCAAATAAATAAATAAATGCATAATCTTTTGCCTTATACATGGCTGTGAAAGCTCATCTCACTCCTAACCTGGTGAACCAGAAAAACCAAGGCGCATAGTCTGTTTGTGCCTTCATCCAGTGCAACAACTGCCATGTAGATACATGCAGAAACTATGCAGTCTTTAACTAAATCTGTTACAAGCAGTAGAAAATAATTGGAAATGTTATTTTACTTCTTCTTTCGGCTGTTCCCATTAGGGGTTGCCACAGCAGATCAACTGTTTCCATTTCTTCCTGTCCTCTGCATCTTGCTCTGTCACACCAACCATCTGCATGTCCTCTCTCACCACATCCATAAACCTTATCTTAGGCCTTCCTCTTTTCCTATTACCTGGCAGCTTCATCCTTAGCATCTTTTTCCCAATATACTCTGCATCCCTCCTCAGCACATGTCCAAACCAATGTAATCTTGCCTCTCTGGCTTTGTCTCCAAACCTTCCAACCTGGGCTGACCCTCTAATATACTTATTCCTAATCCTGTCCATCCTTGTCACAAACAGTGCAAATCTTAACATCTTTAACTCCGCCACGCCAAGCTCTGACTCCTGCCTTTTTGTCAATGCCACTGTCTCCAACCCATATAACATAGCTGGTCTCACTACCCTCTTGTAGACCTTCCCTTTCACTCTTACTAGTACTCGTCTGTCACAAATCACTTCTAACACTCTTCTCCACCCACTCCATCCTGCCTGTACTCTCTTCTTCACCTCTCTTCCACACTCACCATTACTCTGAACTGTTGATCCCAAGTATTTAAACTCATTCACCTTTGCCACCTCTACTCCCTGCATCCTCACCATTCCTCTATCCTCCCTCTCATTCACACACATATATTCTGTCTTAGTCCTGCTGACCTTCACTCCTCTTCTCTCTAGAGCATATCTCCACCTCTCCAGTCTCCTCCACCTGTTCCCTACTCTCACTACAGATCACAATGTCATCTGCAAACATCATAGTCCACGGGGACTCCTGTCTGATCTCATCTGTTAACCTGTCCATCACCATTGCAAATAAGAAAGGGCTCAGAGCTGATCCTTGATGTAATACCACCTCCACCTTAAATGCATCCGTCACTTCCACCGCAGACCTCACCGCTGTCACACTACCCTCATACATATCCTGCACCACTCTAACATACTTCTCTGGCACTCCTGACTTCCTCATACAATACCACAACTCCTCTCTAGGCACCCTGTCATATGCTTTCTCTAAATCCACAAAGACACAATGCAACTCCTTCTGACCTTCTCTATATTTCTCCATCAACACTCTCAGAGTAAACATCAAATCTGTAGTGCTCTTTCCCAGCATGAAACCATACTGCTGATCACTAATCATTACGTCCCTTCTTAACCTAGCTTCCACTGCCCTTTCCCATAACTTCATGCTGTGACTGATCAATTTAATCCCTCTGTAGTTACTACAGCTCTGCACATCACCCTTATTCTTAAAAATCGGTACCAAACACTTTTTCCTCCATTCCTCAGGCATCTTCTCACTTTCCAAGATTTCATTAAACAATCTAGTTAAAAACTCCACTGCCATTTCACCTAAACACCTCCATGCTTCCACAGGTATGTCATCTGGACCAACAGCCTTTCCGTTCTTCATCCTCTTCATAGTTATACTTACTTCCTCCTTGCTAATCCACTGCACTTCATGATTCACTATCTGCAAATCATCCAACCTTCTCTCCCTCTCATTCTCTTCATTCATCAGCCCCTCAAAGTACTCTTTCCATCTGCTCAACACACTCTCCTCGCTTGTGAGTACGCTTCCCTCCTTATCCTTTATCACCCTTACCTGCTGCACATCTTTACTAGCTTGGTCCCTCTGTCTAGCCAATTGTTACAGGTCCTTTTCTCCCTCCTTAGTGTCCAACCTTTTATACAACTCTTCATACGCCTTATCCTTAGCCTTCACCACCTCTCTCTTTGCCATGCACCTCATCTCCTTATACTCTTGTCTACTTTCTTCATCTCTCTGACAATCCCACTTCTTCTTCGCCAACCTCTTTCTCTGTATACTCTCCTGTACTGCTTCATTCCACCACCAGGTCTCCTTGTCCTCCTTCCTCTTTCCAGATGTCACACCAAGCACCTTTCTAGCCATCTCTCTTACTAGCTCTGCTGTAGTTACCCAGCTATTCGGTAACTCTTCACTGCCACCCAGTGCCTGTCTTAACTCTTCCCTGAACATCACCTCACAATTACCCTTTTTCAATTTCCACCATTTGATCCTTGGTGCTGCCCTCACACTCACCCTCCTCTTCTTGATCACCAACGTCATCCTACACCATCTTATGCTGCCTAACTACACTTTCCCCTGCCACCACTTTACAGTCTCCAATCTCCTTCAGACTGACCCCTCTACATAAGATATAATCCACCTGTGTGCATCTTCCTCCACTCTTGTATGTCACCCTATGCTCCTCCCTTCTGTTAAAATACATATTCATCACAGTCATGTCCATCCTTTTTGCAGACTCCACTACCATCTGACCTTCTGCATTCCTTTGGTTAAGACCATACCTACCCATCCCTTCCTCATCCCCTCTGTTCCCTTCACCAACATGAAATGTTATTTTACAAATTCAGGAAATGCCAGAAATTCATCAATTTTCAGAAAAACAGCAAGCCAGGTATTACAGTGGTATTAACATTGATGGAGGACATCTCAGAGAAAGGAACAAGTCCGTTTACAATTGGAGTACAAATTACAATAATTTAGTTGCAATCGTATGAGGGTATGTATAAGGTTGTCTCCCTCAGCAGAAAATGTAAGTCTTTGTGTTTTTTTTTTTTTTTGTTGGACATACACTGACCTTCCTCCTGCTGTTTAGAAAAGTAAACATTTTTATTCTTTCCTAATGAGACAAATTCAGTTTAGTGTTCTTAGTTTTCAGTTTATTAAACACAGAAAAAGAACAGTGTTGTGGTTCCAAAAATAAATCAATTCAGCCCATAAGCCCTTTACAAGTGCTAAATTTTACAAATAATTTTTTTCTTACAGAAAGATATCATACTAAGAAATAGATCTTTTAAAATCTTGATTTATTATAAAATTGGGGATATGTTAATGACTGGTTTCCTGTGATCCAGAGGTATAAGGTTTGATTCCCTCAGGCTTTATTGCCCAAGTGTGTGACTTTAAACAAATTCACGTAATAGACACTGCTCCTGGATTGCGTCTGAAAAAGCTCTGCCTCTGAAAACAAATATAAGTAAGTATTTTCTTACGTGCATCTGAACATGTTAGACAACATTTTTTTTGGGGTTGGGAGGGTGGCCTAATGGTTAAGGTGTTTGCCTTACAAACACAAGATGCAGGTTTTGAGTCTCACAAGGGATAATTGGCTAGGCTTACAAGGGCAGTTAGCCTAGTACTAACCTATGAACCTATGAACTTTTACTGCGCGGAAAGAATGGTTTCCAGTTGATTTCTGGTTACTATAAAACAGCTGCAACAATACACCAGAAGATTAAAGGGCTTCACTCATGGAGGGATTTAGATCCAAGAGCTATTATCAAGTGTTTCAGTCTAAACAAAATAATATGCTAATTTTATTATATATACTTGTATTATATCATGCCATAAACTGACATTTAAGGCAGTGTTGTTATGAGGTTGCATGTTACGGCACAGCATTACATGTAGAAATGTTTGATGGTATTGTATAAAGTGGTGCGTTATTGTTCACTAGATTAATCAGAGTGAGTCTGATTACTTTCCAGGTGGACTTCACTACATCTAAGAAACAGAGAAATATATAACTCATTCTACTTGCATCACTGGAAACTAATGAGCTATAGAGAAAACTGTAGTTCTGACCTTCGTAGAATAGGGCAAGCCCCTTGGGACTTAAAAAGCAAGAAAGAAGAAGCAGGTAGGAAGGTCTGATTTGGCACGGTAATGGTTCAGATTCTTGATGTCCAGTAGAAGAACAGGTGTGTAATAACTGGAGTAGTGAAACAAATCAGTTATAAACAAAGAGATGACTAAGTTCTGTTTCCCTATGGTCCTTGGTGACTAAATTGTAAATGTTTAAAGTGTCCGAAGGAAACAAATGCATCAGTGCAAGATCAGTGTTGGCTACCAACTTAATAATTTCATTACATGCTCTGTCAATCCAGAAGTGACAGCTACAAAAATGAAAAGAAAAATATAGACAGGAAATCAAAAAGCCATAAGTGGAAATGTATTTTGATATCTAAGCCTTATTATGCATTCAGGATTTTTAAATACATCAGGATATATAAACATATTTTTATATCTACAGATCATTTGAGATTTAGCAGTAAAGTGGGATATATAATATTGCATGCAGGAAATAGAACTTGCAAATGTGATGCACTCAGCAGTATTACAGAGAATGTTATTAATCTGTTTTTTTTCATAAATGTTGCTCAGCAAAACAGCTGACATATTTCTGTTCATTTCGGATTGCATGGTAGTTTATAGGGCACTGGTATCCAGAAATATTACTGCCAGAATAGGTTTTTATTTATTGTCGGATCTCAAGATTAGTGAAAATTATTTTCTCCTGCAGAAGCTGCTAAGAATAATGTTTGAATACAAGCTAATACCAGGGCAAGAAATAAAGAAAAAAGGGACGCCTAAGTAAAACAAAAACAAGCAACCCAGTTGTGCGCCTCACAACACTTGCATCCAATATGCTGGACTTCCTTAATTGGGCATCGACTTAATAAATGGTGTGTAATGATTTTGGAATCTAAAAACAGTGCAGCATACGATTATATGTTTTATTGTATTGCTAGTTGCTTTATGGTTGAAGAAATATCCCAGTCAAGAACAAAAAACTGATTAGTAAGCATCCTATACTAGTTATGTGAGCACAATGCTTGTGTAATATATTAAAATTGTGTTATGTCTACAGAAGAACAGAATATGATGGTCTAAAAAGTAGAAATGGAATGTTTCTTATATATATATATATATATATATATATATATATATATATATATATATATATATTCTTCAATGAAATCTGGGTAAAAGTAAATATTTTGCGTTACATGTCTTTTGCTTCATAAAGACAGGAAGAAAATATTGCAGACTAGAGTTAGACATACACACCCACCCACTCAGACACTCACTGACATAACTGACAGGGATTGTTCTGTGACAGACATATACTGATGAATGCAATACCTAGTTCATTAATCATGCGTTCAGTAACTGTGTGACTGAAAAGGAATGTGCTACAGTGCTAGAGGCACAAAAAATAATTGAATTGGTCAAATATTTATTAGTGTGGTAAAAAAGAACTAAACTTTGTTTTATGGACAATATTTCTTAATTAGTGAACTAGATGTAATTTCACTACAGAAGTTTGTATCCATTACATCACAGCAACTCCCTTATTGGGAAGGAAATATTCATAATGTGAGCAGAAATCCCGTAAATATTCCAGCCAGAACATGTATCTTCATATAAGTTACACTAGGAATCTGTTTTATTTTTGTGTTTCTTGCATTGGAGAACACATTTCTTGTATCTTATGACAGTTTTGTACAAATAATTAAGGATGCTGAATGTTAACCAGCTTCACTCTGTACTACCAAGTTTGATTCCCATAGTCAACATTTGTATATTTTGGGACCCCTAGAAAATCATTTAAATGAACAGTGTTCCACGCTGGCTACTGAAAAGGGTCACCTATGCCTGGCGGACTTATGCAATTTAAAAATGTAGGTTAGGAATGACACTTGTTACATTCATATGCAGGCTAAAAATTCGCTACCAGTCTGAGATGCAACACCTTGTTCTCATTTTAGGCAAGCCCAGAAAAAAAGTTGACTAAGGAGCAGATAAAAAAGGCACTGTTATAAAATCATTCGAGAAAATGAAACTAGATTAAATCTTGTAGGCATAACAGAGTATTTCTAGATTTACAGATGCAAGATTAACTTGCATAGTTGGGAATGAATTTTCCTTTTAATTTAAAAATTTAAATAGGTAGATACATAAATGAAGGCATTTTTTGTCTTTTCACTTCAGACTGGACCTTCCCCAGTAAAATGCATATAAGTTCCAATGGTCTAGTTTACACCCCCAGATGTTAGTATAGTGGATAGGAAATTCCCTTGTGTTATTTCAGTGTTTTCTCTTCCTTAACCATGATTACAGTGAAAATAATCGAAGGATCGACCATATGAAATACAGAGTTTGCATTTTTTTGCTGTATCATCTAGGAATGATATGCCCGTACAACTTTCCACTGATGATACTATGTCATTATGCCTTCAGTACACATCATAATTTTCTGCAAAATGTTATTAACTGGACTTTCAACATGGATAAGGCTCAACTGACGGAAAACAAGCATCATATCATCACGGCTGCCCTCTCTTTTAAGAGCAGGGATTCTAACGTAAAGATTAATTAAATGAATTCTTCATCTGATGCTGAGACTTACTCTGCAACAATTGAAGACATAGAGGAGAGAGCTGCTAAAAAAGTGTTTTTTTTTTTATTTTTCACGCTTCCTTTTCTGGATTTTTCCTGAATCCCATTTTCTTGCCTGGAATCCCTTCAATGGACATGTCCTGTCTAACAAGGAGATCTGAGGTACCTCCACATGAAGTAATTAGGTGTAATGCCTTGTCGTTTACAGAACGACATAAACTGCCAGTTTCTTCCCACAAATTGTAGTAACTCATATTCTTTGTTTAATCATTTACATATGGCTTGTATTTAGATCTTTTCAAACATGAAGCAAAAGAAAAGGATTCAAACAGAATTTTTTATACTCTGCATCTCTATGGCAACAGAGTCTGGAGTAAAGAAAGAAAAAATATATATAATTGGCAAGAAAGAAAAAAATTAGTGATTAAAACAGCTTTTTTTATCTGAAGGGTGCTCTAATTCAGCACAAACAATACCATGCTCTGAATTTAAATTAATATTTGAGATAATTAGAATTTTGTGAATGAAGCTCTAACTCTTCTAATCTTACCTGTGTATCCCCTGTTATCCCACAATGCTTAGTGAGTGACATATATGCCAATGTCTACTGACGCTGTCATTTTAGTTGACAATTAAATACAGAATGCATGTTTACTTCACCTTTGATCTGACAAGCAACTGAGGATGCCATGAGGAGCCATGCCCATTACATTGTATATACAGGTAATGCCAAAGAAAGGCCCTGTAAGTGCATCTAAAAATCTACCTACCAGTCAGACAGTCTTACTTTCCTTACTCCCAGACTGCTGCATTCGCTCTTGAATGACTGTATGTATTCTCTATCTGCCAGCCATTCCAGTCATCCATTCTTTAAGTTCATAACCGTCAGTGTGAGGAATTATTTTCAGAGGTCCAGGGAGTAGACAGTCCTTGCTATCATCTGCCTGAGCCCCTCCTGTCTGCCTTTACTTTTCCAAGCCTCTTGCCATCTCCATATCCTGACCATATGTACTCAGATCAAGTGCTAATATTATCTTCTGGTCTCTAGAGAAAATGTTTCAGCGCTCTTCTGGTCATAGCCTTTCCTCTCCATCTTATGCACCTTTCTGATGTTTTCCTCTGGACTCCACTGAGAACCCTGATGTCTTTCTTCTTGTATGTCCTCGATAACTGCACATAGCATTTGGGGTATGGTCTGACTATGGTTCGTAGAATGGAAGCATTACCTCATTACTTCTAGTGTCTATACCAGAAGATTCATTCCAGCATTATGTTTGTTGCTGGCCCTGGTGGTCCATTCCAGGTATGCTCAACACCCTGGATCCTTTTCCAGCTCTGCTGCCATCAGTTCCCCTCCTTCCAGATGATACTCGGGGTTGGTGTACCCAAGTACATTATTTTGCATTTGTCTCCACTAAACACCAACACCAGTCTTCCTGCTTCCTTGGTCAGCCCTTTGATTCCTTTGTCCTTCCTGGTAGTACTTATTTTTGTGTCACCTGTAATTAGGTTCTTCCCATATTCTGTTTCCTCACATTTGTCTGAAACAAACTGTGATATACTAACCAGACTGACCGAACACAGTAGTCTGGTAGCCACTGTACTTATGCCTATGTCTTTCACCATGATCTCCTGTGTCCTTAATCTGCGTTGTAGTTTAGTTCCTTAGTCTTGTTTCTAGCCTCACTTGGTCCAGTTTTCCTATCAGACTCCTTTGTTGGCACAAACCAAAGGATTTGGTGAAATCCTGGAAAAAACACTCGTGCCAGTACATCCTCACTGTTTGGTCATGGGCCCACATTGGCTGCTCTACTGAAGATTATCATTTATTTATGCAACTGGCCTTCCCTCAGGATCCTCTCTGCAATGTTTCTATGACTGCTGCTTCCCTAATAGATAATACAGTTCTCCAAATTTTGTCTGCTACCTTTTTGCATGAGGTACTAGCCTTTATGTCATCCACTCGTCCACTCTTAGGCCTCTTGTGTGCTTGTCAATGATCTGGCCAAGATCTTTGTCATGAGTTCCATCAGCTTGCTTCTCAGATTTATGTGGACTTTGGGAAGTAGCCCATATGGTCTGCATGCTTTATCTGCTTTAAGGACACCAGTTCAGTCTCTATCTCTTTTCTGTCTTGATGTATGTTAACTGAATCCCTGTTTTCTCATCTTTCTCCAACATGACATCTTCATTTTATTTTTGTTTTGTAGAGAATGAAGTAAAATCCTTTATTCAATAACCCTGCTAATACTGAATTTTCAGTCAGATGCTATTTTTCATCATTTGGCATAAGTGCTCTCATCTGACTCACATCCTGATCCCTCTTATCATGTATTAACCATAAGTCTGACCATAAGGAGCAATAAGTGGAAGTCCATGAAAGCAGTTCAGTGATACACATTTTATAACAAGTGTGCTGAAATTATACTTTTTATTCAGGTTATTTCAGCACACAGTTATGAGATCATTCATGTTCTCATTCATATTTATTCATTTCGGAACCAGATTGAGGCAGAGCTGGAGTTGGAACCTATCCTTACAAGCAACACTCATATGACCAGTCCATTGCAGGACATAGAAGCCCACTGCACAAACCTATGGACCATTTAGAGGCTCAATAATTTACCTATCTGCACACCTCTGAGATGTAGGATGAAACTGCAGACCTCAGCAAAAGCCCTTGTGGACAGAGAGACTGGACATGTAGACTCTGCAGAGAATGTATTACACATAGGGACTTAATGTGAAAAACAACAGCTGAGAGGCAACAACACTAACCCCTTCATAATTGTGCTGTCCATCTCTTACTTTCCTATGTATTATCTGGATGATTTAAATCCACCACTGGCAGGTAACCAGATCATCTTTTTCTAAAATGATTCCTAGATAGAGGCCAACGTCTGACCACGTCTGAGTCATTACTGAGAGTAGCTTTACGTATTGTAAACTCTTCCTTTTCTTCTAACCACATTTTTGTATTGGTTTTACCTCATGGCAGTAAACCGTGTATTAAATCAATTTTATCTACCAATGCTGTCTCAACGAAATTTGTAATGCCATCTGACGTTCTGATATGACAAGCCATAACCCAACTTCTTAAAACATCTAAGAAGCTATATATCTTAAATGTAATACTGCAGTTGTTAAGATCATTGGTATGCTGTTTTTAAACGTTGTGATAATTAGCAGAGAAATAACACAAAGACCGTGCATTGCAGTGTTTTTATATCAAAGAATAAGATACATAAACATCTTTTTTTTTTTGTTTTGATTGGGGCGGTCTTCCCATATTCCTAATGTAGCTGCAGACCAGTAAGATATTTTTTTATTTCTTCTCATTGTAGAGACACATACCTCGCTACAGTAACCACAAGACTGAAGTTTTAGTCAGCTATGACTTTCCATGATTTGCCATAATAGCTCTCATCTGTATCACCCAATCCAAACAGAATAATGCATTGTAAAGATATATACATACATATATATATATATATATATATATATATATATATATATATATATATATATATTTGCGATATCTCACTGTGAGAAGCACTCATAAAAGTATAGGTACAGCGGGTGCTTTACATTTAAGGAGCAGGTGTCTTTACTGCAGTTTTTTGTATTATTTTATGAATATAAACTCAGTGTAGCAAACGTTTGTATAATTATAGGGGAAAACTAAACACACGTTTTGTCAGAACCTCATAATGATGACTAGTTATTGTAGTGCTGAGAATTTTAATGTCATTGTTTCTCTTGAATGTTTGTCTTAAATGGGAAACCAGTGTTATAGATTTTTGTCTTTTGCCATAATATGGATTACTTGCACCAACCTAGTGCTGTTTCACTGTGTTTTTTTTTTTGCATTCCTAGCTGAAGATCATTTGTGCTCATTCAGTGGACGTTGAGACTATTTGCTCTCCAGGCAGAGGGAAGATCCAGTCTTTTCAGTGTGGAATGTGCTGACAGTGCTGCCATATAATCCATCAGGAATGTACTGACAGTGCTGACATATAATCCATCAGGAATGTACTGACAGTGCTGCCATATAATCCAGCAGGAATGTACTGACAGTGCTGTCATATAATCCAGCAGGAATGTACTGACAGTGCTGCCATATAATCCATCAGGAGTGTACTAACAGTGCTGCCATATAATCCAGCAGGAATGCACTGACAGTGCTGCCATATAATCCAGCAGGAATGTACTGACAGTGTTGCCATATAATCCAGCAGGAATGTACTGACAGCGTTGCCATATAATCCAACAGGAATGTGCTGGATCATATGGCAGCGCTGTCAGTGCATTTCATATAATCCAGCAGTAATGTACTGACAGCGCTGCCATATAATCCAGCAGGAATGTGCTGAAAGTGCTGCCATATAATCCAGCAGGAATGTACTGACAGAGCTGTTATATAGTCCAGCAGGAATGTACTGACAGTGCTGCCATATAATCCAGCAGGAATGTACTGACAGTGCTGCCATATAATCCAGCAGGAATGTACTGACAGTGCAGCCATATAATCCAAAAGGAATGTGCTGGATCATATGGCAGTGCTGTCTGTGCATTTCATATAATCCAGCAGGAATGTACTGACAGCGCTGCCATATAATCCAGCAGGAATGTGCTGAATGTGCTGCCATATAATCCAGCAGGAATGTACTGACAGAGCTGTCATATAGTCCAGCAGGAATGTACTGACAGTGCTGTCATATAATTCAGCAGGAATGTACTGACAGTGCTGCCATATAATCCAGCAGGAATGTACTAACAGTGCTGCCATATAATCCAGCAGGAATGTGCTGACAGTGCTGCCATATAATCCTGCAGGAATGTACTGACAGTGCTGCCATATAATCCAGCAGGAATGTACTGACAGTGCTGCCATATAATCCAAAATGAATGTGCTGGATCATATGGCAGCGCTGTCTGTGCATTTCATATAATCCAGCAGTAATGTACTGACAGCGCTGCCATATAATCCAGCAGTAATGTACTGACAGCACTGCCATATAATCCAGCAGGAATGTGCTGAAAGTGCTGCCATATAATCCAGCAGGAATGTACTGACAGAGCTGTCATATAGTCCAGGAAGAATGTACTGACAGTGCTGGCATATAGTCCAGCAGGAATGTACTGACAGTGCTGCCATATAATCCAGCAGGAATGTATTGACAGTGCTGCCATATAATCCAGCAGGAATGTACTGACAGTGCTGCCATATAATCCAGCATAGATGTTGTTGTGCCCTATCCCACCTTGCTGCTTGTTGGCCATGTGCAGGGCCTAGAACCACTCTTGTCCCAATCTCCCCCACAAGGGCTGAAGCTCCTGTATTTAAGGGCAAACCCTAATTGCCCTGAGACTGCAGATCTACATGACTGTCCTGCTCCAAACTCTGTGTCATTCTATGAGGTAGGGATTAGGGTTATT
Source organism: Protopterus annectens (assembly GCF_019279795.1). NCBI lineage: Eukaryota > Metazoa > Chordata > Ceratodontiformes > Protopteridae > Protopterus > Protopterus annectens. The sequence continues at coordinate 1,216,593,967 of NC_056733.1, read as the reverse complement.
TGTGTATGGCCTAACCCCCCCCCCCACTCCAATGTCTGTTGTACATACCTTTGTCACAGTGGAGGTCCACAATACTGCCCATCTATGCAGAATGAAGGCATTCTTGATTTGGCAGAGTTTAACACACATTCCCAGTCCAGTGGTGTGCACCAGGTGGCAACATGCTCAATGGCAATGGGGCTGCAAAGATCAGACTGCCCTCCCCCATGGATGGACATGTTGTTATGAGCCACTCACAACCACCCTACCCCACAGGTGATGTGCAGTGTCTGAGTCACAACTCACATTTGAATCATCTGGGTTATGATCCAGGCTTTGACCCTCCACTTCACAGAACCAGGGTTTCTGCAGCTTCATATATCAAATGATTGCTGCCCTGCCCTGCTTAGTATGAACATGGGCAAAAATGCTTTATGCTATTGTATTATAGTTCTTTTATGCACACTTAAATAAAACTAACAGTTCAGATTTGGACTAAAACACTTTTCTGTTATAGATGACCTGGATTTTCAGAATATATCACCTCTGCTGTCTATTCATTTGCACATATAACATAGACCAGGTATTGTGTCCAGATCCTTGAGGTCAACATCCATAAAAGTTATCTTTCTACTTCTTTGAAACGTAATACTGTTATGACACTTTTTTAGCACTCTGTACTGTTATCTGGTACTTAGTTTTCCAGTCCTCCAGGGTTTGATTCCATCAGACTCCATTTGCCTACTGTGCAAGTCACCTTAGTAGACATTGCTCCTGGGATGTGGCTGAAATGAGACCATGTAGATAAGTCCACTGCCCTGGTTGACATTTTTTTCTTCTTTCTTCCAGACAATTACTTGTGGAGGTGGTATAATCATCATCATCACTAACCCAATCATCTTCATCAAGCCCTTTTTTTTTCATTTTCTAAATGGGGTCAGGATGTTGTGTCAACTGTTGCCATCAGTCAAGGCTATCAACAATGTTTACATCCTAAAGTTTCAGAGTCTTCCTGTGTTTCCCTTATTCTAAGAAAGTACTATTGTCTTAAGTAAACTTACCATAACAGCAGATGTTTAAATGATCCTTCAGTAGTCTTGGCCACATAGGTCATATCCTGTCAATGATATAACAGCTGGCCAGCTTCCAAAGCTTCAGGGGAGCTTACATGCACCCAAACTGTCGGGCATGTTGAGCTGAGTGGACTAAAAGATAATTTTGGGTGTCAACTTTTCTGCGAACAGAGATAGGGAGGCTGAGCCCAGAAAGGACAATGTAAGGAAGAATAAAAAATAAACAACCACACCCTGGCATAAACAACATTCCAAAAAAAAAAAAATAAGGGGAATGGATGGAGAGAGTGGCTACTACAGAAGTGACCATTCAAACTTCTACTGTTATGGGTAAGCATACTTACACAACTGTACTATCTCCATTATATTGATCACTGCTGCAGTAGCCTTAGCTATATGGATAGATTACTCTAGCTTACTACATCTGGAAGGCGAAAACCTGATCTAGACCTAGAGAAAAAAATCAAGCTGATAGTGCTTTGTAAAAGTACGTACAGTGGTCCTTGAACATTCCTGGCAAAAAAAAAATGTTATGGTGAGTATATATATAAAAATTAATAACGTTAGTTAACTATTTGAAAATAGTCTGTATTGACACAGGTTGCCCCTTCTTCTTACTTTCACATGAAAAAAAACAGCAGATCCAAAGATTTGAAAGATTTAGTTCTGTCCAGATAGTACCCAAGTTGTCAGTGAACATCCAAGGTGTGGAGTATCCTTTCTCCCTCATTTTTAAGATAAGATAAATAGGGGAATGGATGCTTTGGGTTAAAGTAATCTCAGATACCACCTTAGACATAAAAGACAAATGAGTTCTCAAAGAAACCGTCTGTGTGGAAAATGAGATTGACTCACCATAAGAGCTTGCAACTCAGATACTCTTCTGGCAGAGGTCAGAGCAATGTGCAAAACTGTTTTTTCATGTTTTTCATGTTAAGAACCTCAAGTCAGACAGATTAGCTGTTTGAAATAGAACAAGTGTTAGCTTCTCTAGCACAATATTTTGATCTCAAGAAGGGGCCACTGGTTTTCTTGGAGGCCTCTTAAATAAAACCCCTTTCAAAAACATTCTGACATGAGAAAGCCTTGAAAGAGGAAGATCCATGGGTAGACATGCTGAAATGACCAATAACTGAACCTTGATGGTCGAATAATAAAGGCCATAGCAAAGTAACTCACACAGATACTGTAAAACCAAAGAACAACTAGCCTTGAATGGGTGCTGGTTATGCTGTTGTTGGCAACAACTTGAAAACCTTTTTCACTTACTAATATATTATTTTCTAGAAGTAGGTTTTCTTCCCTCCATTAGTACCTGTTGAACATCCTCAGTACACAGACGTCTCCATTAGTACCTGCTGAACATCCTCAGTACACAGATGTCTCCATTAGTACCTGCTGAACATTCTCAGTACACCGATGCCTCCATTAGTACCTGCTGAACATCCTCAGTACACAGATGTCTCCATTAGTACCTGCTGAACATTCTCAGTACACCGATGCCTCCATTAGTACCTGCTGAACATCCTCAGTACACAGATGTCTCCATTAGTACCTGCTGAACATCCTCAGTACACAGATGCCTCCATTAGTACCTGCTGAACATCCTCAGTACACAGATGCCTCCATTAGTACCTGCTGAACATCCTCAGTACACAGATGTCTCCATTAGTACCTGCTGAACATCCTCAGTACACAGATGCCTCCATTAGTACCTGCTGAACATCCTCAGTACAGAGATATCTCCATTAGTACCTGCTGAACATCCTCAGTACACAGATGCCTCCATTAGTACCTGCTGAACATCCTCAGTACACAGATGTCTCCATTAGTACCTGCTGAACATCATCAGTACACAGATGCCTCCATTAGTACCTGCTGAACATCCTCAGTACACAGATGTCTCCATTAGTACCTGCTGAACATCATCAGTACACAGATGTCTCCATTAGTACCTGCTGAACATCATCAGTACACAGATGCCTCCATTAGTACCTGCTGAACATCCTCAGTACACAGATGCCTCCATTAGTACCTGCTGAACATCCTCAGTACACAGATGTCTCCATTAGTACCTGCTGAACATCCTCAGTATACAGATGCCTCCATTAGTACCTGCTGAACACCCTCAGTACACAGATGCCTCCATTAGTACCTGCTGAACATCCTCAGTACACAGATGCCTCCATTAGTACCTGCTGAACACCCTCAGTATACAGATGCCTCCATTAGTACTTGCTGAACATCCTCAGTACACAGATGCCTCCATTAGTACCTGCTGAACATCCTCAGTACACAGATGCCTCCATTAGTACCTGCTGAACATTCTCAGTACACAGATGCCTCCATTAGTACCTGTTGAACATCCTCAGTACACAGATGCCTCTATTAGTACCTGCTGAACATCCTCAGTACACAGATGCCTCCATTAGTACCTGCTGAACATCCTTAGTACACAGATGCCTCCATTAGTACCTGCTGAACATCCTCAGTACACAGATGCCTCCATTAGTACCTGCTGAACATCCTCAGTACACAGATGCCTCCATTAGTACCTGCTGAACATCCTCAGTACACAGATGCCTCCATTAGTACCTGCTGAACATCCTCAGTACACAGATGCCTCCATTAGTACCTGCTGAACATCCTCAGTACACAGATGCCTCCATTAGTACCTGCTGAACATCCTCAGTACACAGATGCCTCCATTAGTACCTGCTGAACATCCTCAGTACACAGATGCCTCCATTAGTACCTGCTGAACATCCTCAGTACAGAGATATCTCCATTAGTACCTGCTGAACATCCTCAGTACACAGATGCCTCCATTAGTACCTGCTGAACATCCTCAGTACACAGATGCCTCCATTAGTACCTGCTGAACATCCTCAGTACACAGATGTCTCCATTAGTACCTGCTGAACATCCTCAGTACACAGATGCCTCCATTAGTACCTGCTGAACATCCTCAGTTAACAGGTGCATAAAGGAAAATAAGACCACCCAGGCGGTCAGTTGTATCAAACACCCCTGATCTTGTGTGAGTAGATTTATTATATTTTAGCTTTATCAATTGCTAGCTTATATCCATTTGCTGTTGTTTAGCAATATTGCTATATGTGTTATTAGATGGTATGTAGTTGAGCTTTTCTACCTGAGCCTCCACTGAAATGGGCTTCATGCCCAGTCAGATTTTCACAGTAAACAAATGTAAAATAAGTAAATAAATAAATAAATAATAAATCTAGATAGAGATCTTTTTTTCCTGTGGAAGAAAAGCTCTTTCAACTCAGGTGTCCAGATGACACCCCAGGAACACCATCCTGTGTGAAGGAGTCAGAAAAAACACTTTTGAATGTTCTCTTGGAATCCCAGCTTGTGTAGGAGATCACAAGTGATTCTTGACACTTTGAAAAAGACTCTGCAAAGATAAGCTAGTCATCTAAATATGGAAAAATTAAAATGGATACTCTATAGCCTGCAATGAGCTATAATTGGAGCTAGCCACTTAGTTAACACTCCTGGTGCATTGGATTTTCCGAAGGGTAAAGCAGAGAACTGATAAAGTGATCTAGACTCACAGACTGCCTGAGATTTGGATGAAAAGGAATGAGATTATACGTATCTTTTAAATGTCAAGTTACCAGGAAACTTGAATGAGGAAGAAGACGTAACAGACTATTAAATTACATCATTTTGAAGACAGACTCTATCGCAAACAGGTCTAAAAGGTAGAATCCAGAACTGGTCTTCAACCGTCATCTTTCTTTGGTACCAAAAATATCCTTGAACAAAAATCTTCCCCAACTTGGGAAGGAGGGACTGGTTCTATTACTCCCTGCAACATCATGTAATGAAGAACAGGTGGAAATAAGAGAGTCTGATCTGGTAGATGAAGAATCAACTCCAGATAAAGGAGGAATATCCTGTCACTGCCATCTATTGACCTTGATGAATGATGTTTAGAAACCATTTGTCTGAAACTTTCTGTTGCCAAAGATCAAAATGGGGATTCAGACGTTCTGGATGGGAAAGAAGACTGCCAATGTAGGAGGGGGGAACAAAGTTTCTTAAATAGTCAACCTGATTAGTTGGACTGTGCTTTGTTTTGGGGATTCCTGAATTCTTTCTGGAATACCCTAGCCATTGTACCAAAAGTGGACAAGGGTTAGAAAAAAGGAGGACAGAAAATCTTACAGATCATTGATTTAACCCTTTTCGTCATACTGTTTGAACAACCCTGCAGAAAAATGTGAATCTCTATCCAAAAGAAAAAATAAAATCTCATTATTCACATCTTCTTGGGAGGATCTGAGAATGCAGCCAGGCAAACCTCCTCAAACTAGTACCAGAGGCCATAGCCCTGGATGAATTATGAACAGAGTCATACAGACATTCTAAAAAGAGAACAGTGACTAGTAAAATAGACAAAACTAAATAAGTTAAAGCAGACTTTTCCTCAAAACAGGAAACTACAAACCAAACACTCCTCATGTCTTCACAATTAGTCAGAATAAACATTAGCATGTGAACCTGACAATTCAAAATTCTGAAAATCAAAGTCTCAGAAGCATACGTTAGTTTCCTGTACCCATCAATCATCTTCACATCCTTATCAGGATGAGTAGAAAGTAAGAAATTAACTGTTTAGCTGCAGTAGTAGGAATAAATAAAGATATACCTGCTGGGACAGGTTTGGGATGAGTGTATAAAAACTTAAAAAGACTAACAAACATTATACATTCTGTCTGCCTTTTTAAGGTCATGAGGCTGGTTATCAGGAAAAATCAGACAGAAACATGCACATCCTCCAAAGCTGACAGAACTGGAAGAAATTGTGAAGATACATTAAGTTCCTTCTGTAATAGTTCATAACATTGTTTCAGGGATTGAGAAACCTCAGTGTACCCACATTGAAAACACTGGCACATTCTGCAAAATAGTATCAAAGAGAAGAAACCCAAAGGAAGATTCAGAAACTCAGCTCTTCTTTGAGCCTGAATCAGCACAATTGAGGAGAAAACCTATATCTTCCTCTTCATCTTCCTGTCCAGATTCAGAACCTTGAATCTCTTCGGGAAAGGAGGTATCCTTCTTTCTTTTATCCAAAATCAAAAGTGTGAGTAAAACCCTGAGCCCAACCCAGTAAACTACTGTTTAAGGAAACTTGAGGAGTAGATACAAGCTTACTTTTCTTTCTTTTTGACAGAAGGAATGGGACTAAGTGTTATAAATTGCAGAAGTAGCTTATGCAGGGATGGGCACAACATTCTACCAAAACAGGGAAGTCTGCCCTGTTCTCTCTCCCAGGACCAACAAGAGATGTTTACCCTTGCCTGCTGAGGGGACCCCAATAGCCACATAGGATGTGGCTAACCCCCGGTCCATTGTGGCTCATGATGGTACACCAGATGGATCTGGGATAAAAAATGAGTGGTCTGGGGTACAACAAATGGCCAGTGCAGAGTCACCCACTTGCAGCTGAGGCAAATTACTAGCCTGCTGTGGTGGCAAAGGCTATTTGCTTAATTTTTTCTTTTAGTGGCTGGAAGAAAGCCTGACCAAGGGACTGACAGACTGTTCTATGGTCAAGCCGAAAATGGTACATCTTCCCTGGGGAAAACAAACTGCAAATGCTGGTAAAAACAAAAATTCTAGTCACTTGTTTACAGACAAACACAGTAAAAAGCACTTTAGAACACATTATCAACCACACAAAGTAAACTAAACACAAATTTTCCACAGAAAAAATGGTTTTCAATTACTTTAAACAACTTTTAAACTGACAGGAGACAAGACTGCTTCCACTTAAAAGTAAATACAGTCTTGTGACAGTCCATTAAAATACAAACTCTTTGGATTAAAATAAGTTTTATGAAGAGGAAGGTATTAATCATCAACCAAAATAATTGAATGGAAGTTTTTTTTTTTTTTTGTCCAGCAAAGGAACAGCACAAGTTGACTGTTGATCCTCAAAAGCCTCAGAGGAGTGTGATCTTAGGTGGCAGAAAAGCTCTGGAGGGCTTGGCACTCAAACCTGTAATTTAGTCACTCATCTTGAGCTGACTGACAGTTTGGGTGCATGGAAGGTGTGCTGAAGCTTTGGAAGTTGTCCGAGTATTACATGTTTGGCAGGATATGACCTATACAGCTAAGGCTACTGCAGCAGTGATCAATATGATCAGCATCTTCCATTTCTGTCAACTGTGTGGTATCCTATGGATGTGAAAGGAAACTGTGAAATTACGGAAGATGGACGAATGGCTACAACTGCATTGATCCCAGATGAGGAAAACATGGCTCTAATTACAATGTAGAGATTATAAACAACAGTCTCCTGCAAAAAGTGCAACTTGTAAGTAAAGAAGCCATTCATTCTTAAGTCTAAGCAGGTATGTATTTCTCAGGCTATGATCAAGCTGTTGCATCCTGTCAGCCTATATTTTTTTAGAAAAATTGATAGCAGTCCCTTGGTGAGTTTGTTTACAAGTTTTCTATGTTTATTCCATTTTCATAATGTATCCCAAAGATGTGTTGCTTAGGTTAATTCAGAAAAAATGTTCCTAAAGTTTTACTGCATAGTTTTTCTGACCAGCTTTACCCTGCAAATTACCCCAGGCTTAGTGGAACTGAGCCAGTTTTTAGTATATTACTAAAGATACTAACAACACAGAGGAATTATCATCTCTAGGAAATCTATGGACTCAAAATGGAGAAGAAACAGAAGCAGAAAAACAGTCTAATAAAGAGAATTAAACTTAAAAATCAATTACACTTTTTGATTTCACCTGGGAGAAATGCATGTACATCAATAACCTGGAGTCCATGCTCTCATACCACAGTCAGTAATCCTGACAAAGAGGAGATTGCCAGCACAAACACCACACCACTCATATCACATAGCCAAGCACAATACACACACACCTATGCAAAGGTCCTCAATAAAAACTTACCTAAACAGCAGAGACCTCTAAAACACACTCACAAACATTCCACACACAACACCAAACACATCACACACAGCAGACAACACACCAGTGTTTCACAAACACAGCCCATAAGGCAAAACAATAAACCATCACAGCCCACAAGACATAACAATAAACCAAACACACTAGTCATTAGTGACTCAGTTGTAAGACACACAAATGCCCCCATCACCTGGCTCGATAAGGAGAAAGTCATGGTCAGTTGTCTGTCTGGTGCCAGAATCCGCCACATTATGCATGCACTTAAGTCTCTCCACAAGTACAAGTATGACTCTGTCATCGTACATGTTAGTGTGAATGACTTGAGATGTACCTCCCTGGACTATATGAAGAGAGACATGACTGAACTCTCAGAGTATGTGTTCCAGGCAGGTATGACCCTAGCCCTAAGCAGCATCCTACCTTCACCAAGAAGGATGCCACAATATCAACAAAAAAATAATTGACTTCAACAATTGGCTTAGCTTCTGGTGTCATTCCAAGGGGATCCAGTATTTGTCTGCCTGGGATGACATGATTGACAGGCCTCGATGCTTTGCCAGAGATGGCCTTCACCTGTCACCACTGGGTTTCCGGATGCTGGCCAAGGCTCTCACCTCCCCCATTGTGCCTTTTTTAGCCACTGTCCCAAAGACAAACCTTCCAACATAAAAGGTCAGCCAAAAAGCAAACTGAAGGTCATGCTGCTTAATACTAGCTTAATAACCTGAAAATGAACTCACTGGAGGCCCTCCTTGCACTGGAAAATGCTGATGTCTGTGTGATCACGAAAACTTCGTCCAGGGCTGTGGAGAGCAACCCTGCCTTACCAGGCTACACCGCATTCCACACATTCTGACCCCAAAATGAGGATGGGAAGACTAAGGGTGGTGGAGTCTCTATATTCATCAAGGACAAGCACACCTCCAGACTGCCAGCATGATGCACTGAAACTACTCCAGGTACAACTGACAGTTGGCAAGACACCCATCCAAGTTATAGCTAGCTATAGACCCCATTTCCATGACTCAGGACACTCACTCCTCTTACCTAGATCTACTAGACTCTATCAATGTACCCCCTAACACCCTGATCCTTGGTGACTTCTACTACCCCACCATAGATTGGGTGAACTATTTTTGCACTAATGCGCTGTCTCAATGATTCCTCGACTTCATCAGTTCTAACTCACTAGACCAGCTTGTCTCATCCCCACAAGGGGAGATAACATTCTGGAGTTGGTTCTCACCAACATGGGTGACTGCTTCACCACTCCCATAGTATGTCCTTCCCTTGTTAGATCAGATCATTGGACTGTCTCATTCAAAGTTTCTATCTCATCCACCCCCCCCAGCAGAAATCAAGCTAAAATCTTCTCAAAAGCTGACTACAGCTTCCTAAGGGAGGGTATCTGTAGCTTCACCCCCCCCCGAGGATGTAGACAACTATGCTGAACAGTATGCCAATGCAGTTTACAAGCACCTGTATAACTGCATGGACTCAGCCATACCCAACAGAACTAAAACCTGCACCTCAAGGAAACACAATCCTGTTTAGTGGACATTCTCTATCAACAGGCTTTACAACAAAAGGAATAAACTGTTGTCCAAGGGTAAAAGGGAACAAATTCCAAACTGGAAAAACTCCCTCCTCAGCCTCAACAAGCAAATTAGATCACTAGTGAAAACCTCCAAGGCCAATTATGAATTGAAACTAGCATCCATAACAAAGGGAAACCATAAAGTCTTCTTCAGGTATGTCAGGAACTGCCATGGCAAAGCCCAAGCTTGTTCCGAATTAGTACTTAACAGTATCACGTACACTGATCCTGTTGACTTAGCCAACCTGCTAACCTCACCCCCATGTCCCCCCAAAGGCCATTTTGACATCCCTGATACTGGTCCTGCACCTCCATAGATCAAGTGTTACAGGTCCTATCCAAGGCAAAAAAACACAGCTTTCATGGGACCTGATAGTATCCCAGGATGTATTCCGCACCATCTCTAGCAAGAGTTGGCTTCACCATTGAGCACCCTATTCAACCACAGCCTAAGTACTGGCTTCATTCCAGCAGAGAGGAGAAACTCCATTGTCATCCCCATGCACAAAGGTGGTGCCACTACTGACCCTGGAAACTATCGCCACATTAGCTTGACAAGTCTGATCTGTAAAACCATGGAGCATATTATTATGGATTTCATAAACAAGGACATAGGCAATCTCCAAGTACTTGACCCCACCCAGTTTGGATTCGTCAAGGGAAGATCTTGTCTGTTGAATCTGGTTGACTTCTTTGAGACTGTCACCAAGGCCCTGGATGAAGGAAAGTCAGTACAGACAGCTTACCTTGACGTGGCCATAACCTTTGACACAAGCACCCACTCAAGCATCATCAAAAAGCTAACACAACTTGGTATAAATCACCATCTCATCAGGTGAGTGGCCAACTGGCTCACTGAGAGGACCCTCAAAGTCAAAATAGGCACCTCCACCTCCAATAGCAGACCTGTCACTAGTGAAGTTCCCCAGGGATCTGTCCTGGGACCTCTACTATTTCTCAGCAGTATAAGCAAAGACAAAAGGCCTGTAGCTGACCAAGTTTGCCAACAATTTTAAGTTGGGTGCTGTCATTGACTCCCCAAATTATGTTAACATACTGCAAGAGGACCTCACAGCAACTGACTGGCGCCAAAGTTATGGCCTCAATCTAAATGCAAAAAAATGTATCATCATACCATTCGGCAAAAACACGACCCCTACTGATTACCACATCAACGGCAATCCCCTAAGCACACAACCTGTGGTGAGAGACCTGGGCACTCAGGTTGATAACCTCACATTTGACCATCATGTAGTGGCAGTGGTCAGATAAGCCTTCTATTTGGTTCATCTCATAAGTAAAGGGATTGCAGCCAGAAAAAAGGAAATTATTACCTCTCTATACTTCTCCCTCATTAGACCAATTATTGAGTATAATGCCGCGTTTGGGATGTACCTCTCCAAACATCTGCACCAACTAGAAAGGCCACTGAAATACCTCCCAAAGAGTATCCATGGCCTCCAACACCTGTCCTATGCAGACAGGCTCAAATCACTATCACTCTGCTTGGTATTGTACAGATTGCTCAAGGGTGAGCTGTGTCCCGCCTACAAGGCAATCTCGGATGCTGCCTTACTAAAGATGCTCCATATCCGTAAGTCTAACTCCTCATGCACTACCCGCTCAAAAGGTCTGAACCTAATATGTGACATTAGCAAAACCTGCTGGAGAGACAGGTTTGTCTCCCAGAGGCTGCCCCATCTCTGGAATAGACTTCCCATACACATCAAACAGAGCACCTCGCTGACCCTCTTCAAGCGGACCATTGATGAGTGGATGGGAAACCACAAATTCATCCCATGGGTTCCACCTGTATCCCTCATTGACAGGGGTGACAGGTGCTGACTGAGGTTTCTTTTTGGGGATAAACTCTTGGCTAGGCTTGTAAGGGCCCCAGGGCCATTAGCCTAGTAACCTCCTATGATCCTATTAAAGGTAAGATCTTTAGCTAAGAGTATGGACACTAAAGTACTCATAGTATAAGGAACTGGAGGGTACATTCCCTCTAACTTTAAATGTACTAACTGTCAACGCCAACATTTTTGGATTGCACCAAAGAGAAAAAAGACAATTGCACTCCCTTTGGTTAAGTTAGTTTTTTAAAGCTTTTCACTAAGACACCTTCTTCATAGCTATACCTCTTGACCTCTGAGCATTACAAATCATAGCACTGATCTTTAAACATCATAGCAGGAAGTCAGCAAGAGAAGCCCTAGAAGATCTCTCTGTATAGTTAGTGGAGTGAATCTCTGTATGCTTTTAATAAACCTAAACTATAACATAAACATAAATAATGTTTATTACCCATAAACAGGTCTGATTTTGTGAGGAACATCACAATTCTAGGAGGAGCAAGGCTACATTTGAGAGTCAAAATTATAGCAGCTGATTAATTAATTAATTGATTAATTGGTTGAGCTTATTACAAGTTAAGCAAAATGACATCAGCTAACCAAAGCCTAGCTTTATGTTCAAGTTCTAAACCTTTCACTAGTACTTTTGATACAAGGAATCACTCATTGATTGTACAGCTGAAACTTGAATTTGGTGTTCTAAAATAGGACATATATTTGCTTCAAAAACTGTGATGCAGTTATGTCAGAAAATGTTGATGCCATAATATGTTTTATGAACCCTGCATGTGTATGTAAAATTTTGGCTTGGGGAATCATGGCTTTGAAATGGCAAAGACATAATGGTGGAGAGTTAAACATTATGTTTCTTCATGTAAAAGTCAAAAATAACATGGGTTCAGCCATTAGGCAATAGTCACTAGTTTAGTAATTAAGGAAAATTATGTGGGTCACTGAAACACTCCCATTCCTAACGGTACCTTAAGCTCTTTCTAGTATAATCAATTTATTTTCATGTCAAAAGATTTAAATTAAAGTATGCATGTTGTTTGCACTTTGGATTCAACTGATGTGAAAAATAATACAGCAGGACAGATACAGCTTAGAAAAACATATGCCTATAAAGTGTTGTAAACAAAATGGTTATATGAAAACTATTTGCTGCACCATCACAGACAACTATCAATCTTCTGTTCTCAGTATAACAAGTTAATGGTCTCAATTCTGCATTTTATTCCAATTATTTAATGTGCAGTGAAATGACTGCAACTACAGTTATGTATTTGTGTTAAATGACAAAATATTCTGCATTAAAAATTAATTCTCCCACACACGCACACACATACACACACACACACGCGCGCACACATAGACAAATTTATCTTTTAATGCCAAAGTATTACTTCCTAGTAGTAGGGAATAACAAATAGTGAAAAATTTCATCTTCATTTTTCTCAAAAATGTCATGACATCCACTTCAGACTTGATAAAGAGTACATGTAAATGAAATATTCATTGGCATTGCTTTGCAGCGGCTAGACAACATTATTTCACAAACTGAGCTGAGATTAATTACTGCTGGCAGGTACACATACTGAAGAAGATTAAATTTCTTCCTAGATAACATTAACTAAGACCTTTTCTGCTGTTACCCGGTCTCTGGGTACAGAAATGCTATTTAAGTGGTGTACTATGTGGCCATAATAAAGTGCAATGCAGAAATAACTGAAAAAATCTGTTGATTAATGATGTTTTTTTTTTTATTTTATGTTTATTTCTTACAATAATTCTTTTGTGCTTGAAATTAAAGAAAGTATTCAATTTGTTTTCCTTAGTAAAATGCCGTTAGCTGCTTTAAAATCAAAATGCTTTCTGAACTTCAAGAAAATGAAATAAAGTTTATTATACTGTATTATTTGTTCAATAGTATTGGTTGCCTCAGACTCCTACATTTTTATAAATGGCTATTATCTGATAAAGCCTTTCACTTGCATATTATACTGATGGAGCAGTCTTTAATGTCTATGTGTGTATAAGAAACAGCTATTTGCAGATATCTGACTTAATGCTGAGACAACTATAATCTGCCAACACATTTAGAAAATGCATACCTGCAGTAACAGCATGATGTTGTAATAAATCAGTTATCAGTTAAATGAGATAAGTGGCTCATAGTTCTTCCACTTCTGCTTCTCAAAGCACATTTATGGTGAAATACCGCAGCACGAGAAATAAAAGTAAGCATCAGGTGCTGGGCTATAGTCAGCATGACACGAGGATTAAATACACACACACTTTATATATATATATATATATGTATGTATAAGTATATGTCTATATATACATGTATGATTTATATCATGATTGGTTGACAGCACAAATCCGAGAAAAAATCCAAAAGGTCAACACAACTCCCATGGTATAAAGAAAACCAAAGATAACACAAAAAACCCATGGTCTCCAAAAACAAACTTTTAATGACACAGAACAGTTAAAGAAATTAGATTAAGTGCTTTTGTCTTGCAAAGAAGACTTCTTCAAATTGTGATTCTGGGTGTGATTTTGTTTTTTTACAGACATGAGGGAAGACTTTCAAAAAAGTTCTTTCTATACTAAATGTCTGCTTTAGCTTGTATTGTAATATATGCGTTTTAGTGATCAACTGAATTCAGCTACCTAAAGTTTGTCCATATGCATCGTAATAAATTAACTGTTTATAGCATGTATATAACATTTCTGGACAGGAATGGAAAGTGCAATCCTAAGGTGACTGTCTGACTACAGTCATGTGACAATGCTACTTCTTCTGATTGGCTGACGGTATTTATTTTAATCATTTTACTTTGTATAACTTTAAAGACTCGTGTTTTCAGACTAAATTAGAGATGACTGCCAGACAAAAGATCTATAATATTAATTCTGCAAGTGAAATTTAATTTAATATGCTTCTTCAGTATATAAAATTAGCAAAAAGCATATACCCACTAAGAAAAGGCCTGCAGTGAAATAAACTTTATTGTCCATTCATTCAGGCAGTATTAAACCATATATAACCATTCAGATGTGTTGGTCTAAGAACACTTTTCAGCAATTACTCCGTTACAAGGCAGAAGGGTATTGAAAACAGGTTGATGTAAGGCGATCCTATCTTGCCTACATTCTAAACTATTGGGCTCAGAGCCGAGAATTGGCTCTGACTCGACAGGTACACTAGCACAAAGTCTCTGATTGGCTGGGCCAACCCCTATATCCCAGGATGCACTACACCCAAGCCCCCAGATCTCGTTTGCCGCTCCTAGTGCTAAGACATGGTTTTGAGTTGGCTGTGGCCAAGTACCCTATTTTTTTAGTCAAATTTGTTTTTTTTTGTGAGCTTTTTTCTTAACATTTAACCAAAACAGCTATTTTAATAGCTATCTTGTTGTCTGAGTGTGTATTGGTTGTTTTAGCTTAAAGTTAAAATTTCTGTGGTAAATTCCTGGTGTTTGGTAGGCCTTAGCCCTACCTTTAGAGCGTTTAAGTTAGAGCTCTATTCCCTTCCTTTCCTTCCTTCAGTGTGTGTTTTTTGGTCAGAATGTCTGGAAAAGAGCATAGGCCTTCTGGTTTTAAAAAATGTACCAAGTGTGGGTACAAGATGTCTATCACAGATGGCCATGACATCTGTGTTTACTGTTTAGGGGCCAAGCACTTGCAAGAGTCTTGCAGTGTTTGCCATGCCTTTTCCTCCAGGGTCCTCCAGAGAGAAAAAATAAACTGATTTTAAAAGGCTTAGTCAGGCCTTCTTTTGAAGAGGCTCTTCAGTCTTCAGAGCCTCGTGGTAAGAAGAAAAGGTCGTCGGTTCTGAACAGTCCGTCGGATCTGCCAGCTAAAAGAGGAAAATCTATGTCTTCATCTTTGGCTCCATTGCCCTCGGAGCCGAGAGATGAGAGACCAAGTTCTGCTTCCCCTTCCTTGGTTCCACTGACTTCGGAGCCGATGGAAAGGGGTTCGAAATTGGGACCTCCTCCCTTGGCTCCTAGGGCTTCGGAGCTGAGAGAGAGAGGGTCAGCTCCAGGATCGGTTTCGTCGGCTCCTACTTCATCGGCTCCGAGGGAGGCTTTGGTGTTCCTTGAGTCTGCCTCGGCTCCAATATTGTTGGAGCCGATTCAGAGCCGAACTCCTACGGTGATATTGGAGCCCATTGAGACAGTTTGTCGAGCCCCTTCTATTTCCTCCAAGTCCTCCAGGCTCTCTGATTCGGACCTGGACAGGGTTGTCCAGAGGCTCCTACAGTCACCGGTCTTTTCCAAATTGCTGTCGGCCCCAGCCCAGTCGGCTCCGGATCCAGCCTTGCCTGTACCGTCTCTTCCTCCTTCGACAACCTTAGGGTCGTCGGAGCCAGGGTTTACAGAATCTGGGGAAGTTGTTGGGTCGGTACCGAGACCCACTGCTAGTCCGTTGGCACCTACCTCTGCTCCAACCTTCTTAATACTTTCGACAGGTCCTGGTACTCGTGGCTCTTTGGTCGGGCCTGAGGGGGAGTCATTGGGGCTTCTGACCTCGGCTCCTAGTCTCCCTCTTGGTGCTTCAGCGAGGGGGGGCACAACTCTGGTCAGGGCCTCGGAGGGGGGGGGGGTCTTTCTACAGACTCTGATGGACCCGCCTTCGAGCCTATGAGGAGTGCACTGGCCAAGTCCCTAGTCACTTCTCTGGAATCTGTAGCTCCTTCCCTGGGCATGGCGACTGGAGCCTCTGGTGCACCCCTGTCCTCGGACAGCGGGGCTCCCAGGCCTGAGGATACCTCCTTGTGTGGTCCCTTAGTTTCGGATGGGCCTTCAGAATCCTTGCCTGATGAGACCCCTAGGAAAAAGATGTGCAAGAGGAAGCACGTGGACTCCCCAGACGAGTCCGTCAAACTCAGACACCGATCTGGATGATGAGGAAGGGTCCCCTAAGTCATCCTCTGATGATGTCTCATTCTCTGACATACTAGAGATCTTGAGACAGAGAGGCGACTGGCCTTCCAAAGCCCCTTCCGTGGAAGAGTCGGTGTTCCTTAAGGCCTTC
Organism: Protopterus annectens; assembly: GCF_019279795.1. NCBI lineage: Eukaryota > Metazoa > Chordata > Ceratodontiformes > Protopteridae > Protopterus > Protopterus annectens. The sequence goes on along the minus strand of NC_056733.1, from coordinate 1,216,577,448 downwards.
GGAGCCCAGCCCTCCGCCTCCTGGGTATCTCCACCCTTCGACGAGTTACTGGACATTATTTGTCGAAGGGTGTGGGAGCACCCTGACTCTGTGGAGCCTGTTTCCACTCGTCCCAATAAATTCTTGTCTGCACCCCCTGATAAGCAGTTTCTCACTAAGGGAGTTCCGGTAGATGCTATGATGGTGGCGTCTGCCATTCAACAGGACATGGCAGAGGCTTCGATGTCTATCCATCCACCTAACAAGGAATCTAGGAGCATGGATAGGTACGGGAAGCGTACCCTATCTTCAGCGACCTTTACCTTGCGGTCACTGAATTATTTGTGCCATTTCACAAGACTACAAAGGGATCTCGTGAAGGAGTTGGGAGATACCCTTTCGGGTAATGTGCTTGAAGTGTTGGCTCAGTCTGTCAACGTCCAGCTATCTACCCTATCGTCCATCATTAACTCGTCCATGAGGCTCATTTCATATGCGGCTGAGGGGGCGGGTAGAGCAGCGAGTTCGGGCATAGCCCTGAGGAGGCAGGCTTGGATGTGCTTGTGTCACTTTGCGGAGGCATTCAAGTCTTCATTCACAGACGCTCCCTTTGATGGGTCCTCACTCTTTGGACCCAAGGTGAAGGACACCCTCACTAGATGCGAGCAGGAGGGCAAGACCTTGTCTGCCGTCGGGGCCCATTTTTCGCTTCCCACGAGACCTTATCCCAAGGCTCAGAGGGGAGGGAAGATGTGGTTCAAGAAATCGAAAAGGTCTTTCCCTGCTCATCAATGTGAACCCCCCTCCAGAGGCAGAGGAGGGGGGAATTACTATGGAAGGCGTCGCCCTAGAGGCGGCGGAGGCCCCCGCAACACAGCAGACCACGAATCCTTTCGCGGTTCATCCTTCCAACGTCCCTGAGGGATGGCCCGACTGTGCATCTCCGGAGCCAGTTGGGGGTCGTTTTTCGGGGCACCTGAAAGCCTGGGAGTCCATCACTCAGGATCAGTGGGTGCTCCGGATCATCGCCGGAGGTTACACCATACCCTTTATTCATCCCCCTTCCCCTCCAAGGAAAATCCCGGACATGCCACCCAATCAGAGGGTTCAAGCAGCTACAGAAGTGTTAAAGCTGCAAGAAAAAGGAGTCATCCAACCAGTCCCCGAAGGCCAGACCGGATTAGGAACTTACTCAAGATTATTTTTGGTGCCAAAAAGAACAGGGGACTTGAGACCTATTCTGGATCTCAGCCGTCTCAACCGCTTCGTGAAGAAGTCCAAGTTCCAGATGGTTATGCTACAATCCATTTTCCCATTGCTGGAAAAAGGAGTTTGGATGTGCTCCATCGATCTCAAGGACACCTATTATCACATCAAGATAGACAAAGCGTCCAGGACTCACTTATGCTTTCACCTGGGATCCAGTCATTACCAGTTTCGAGCCCTGCCCTTTGGTCTCACCACAGCCCCCAGGGTGTTTACCAAGTGCCTGGCAGTGGTAACAGCTCACCTGAGGCGTCTTGGATTCCAGGTGTTTCTGTATCTAGACGACTGGCTCCTCACTGCCCCCACCAAGTATCTGCTCACTCAAGCTATGACTACCACCATCGAATTAGGTCAATTGCTAGGCATAACATTCAACTGGGAAAAGTCTGTATTGCTGCCATCACAGCATGTTGCCTTTATAGGCGCAGAGCTAGACTCCATAGAAATGCAAGCCTACCTCCCAACAGAAAGGATAAGGATCTTACAGAACCAGGTCACGGACCTATTGCCCTGTCGGAAGGCTCCAGCCAGGTTAGTCCTTCAACTCTTAGGATCTATGGCGGCCACTATTTTGTTAGTTCCGATGGCAAGGCTGCACATGCGAATTCTACAGTGGCTCCTTTCGAGCCAATGGTCCTTTCAGGAACTCCCGTTGTCCCACCCGATTCTAATCATGGACACTTGGCGGGATCTCCACTGGTGGCTTTTCTCCTCCAACCTGAACCTAGGCAGACCTTTTCACCCCCCCTTACCCCGTTGCCACTGTCACCACTGATGCTTCCCAGACAAGGTGGGGGGGCATTATCTGGGCAGGACTGTCCAAGGCACTTGGCAAGACCACGAGACTTGCTTACATATCAATGTCCTGGAAGTGAGAGTGGTGCTTCTAGCGTTGCAGGCACTTCACAGCTCTCTCCCACTGGGGACAATCGCAATCCTTTCAGACAATATGTCGGTGGTTTGGTACCTCAACAAACAGGGAGGAACCAGGTCGTATACCCTTTGCAGAGAAGCCATGAGAGTGTGGGAATGGGCGATTGCTTCCCAGAGGTTCCTAGTGGCAATGCACATTCCTGGGAAATCCAATGTTATAGCAGACAGGCTGAGCTGGGACATTCTGATGCCTCACGAATGGTCCCTGAACAACCAAGTGGCGGTTCGGATCTTCGCCCGGTGGGGGTTGCCTTGCTGCGATCTATTCACCAGTCCGCTGAATGCGAAGTGTGACAACTACTTCTCCCTGATTCCTGCCCAAGGGGAAGAACCCAGGGATGCGCTAGTTCACAAGTGGCCCTCCGGTCTACTCTATGCCTTCTCTCCACTTCCTCTACTGCCCAGACTGATTCAGAAGGCTATCCGTCTGGGAAGCTTCATGATCTTGATAGCCCCATTCTGGCCCCATCAAGTATGGTTTCCATTCCTGAGGAAGCATGCGGTGGATGGTCCCTGGATCCTAGACCTGGTCCCGGACCTCCTGACTCTCCAGTCTTCTTTCCTGACTATTCCACCGATGCAGAATACAGATGTCACCAGTTGGATGTGCATAGACAACTACGTCTTTATCTGGATAGAACGCAGCAGGACAGGAAATCAGATCAATTATTTGCTGCCTTTGCAGATAATAAAATTGGCAAACCAGTCACTAAGGCCACTATTGCCAGGTGGATCAGGGATTGTGTATCCTTTATTTATTCATCGACAGGAAGGTCCCTTCCATTTCCAGTTAAAACACATTCTACTAGAGCTATGGCAACTTCAACAGCTTTCCACTCCAGACTGTCTGTAGATGAAATTTGTGCTGCTGCCACTTGGTCTTCTCCACACACTTTTATTGCTCATTACAAATTAGACTTGGAGTCCAGGAGTCGGGCGTCATTTGGCTCCACAGTGCTCGGGAGTGTTTTCCAATGAGCTTCCCAGGATCTAGGTGCTAGGGACGCGGTCCCATCAGTTTAGAATGTAGGCGAGATAGGATCGCCTTACATCTTTTAGTTATGTACTTACCATAATGATAGATGTATGCGATCCATCTCGCCTACATTCGTATATACCCGCCCTCCGGCTCCCTACCTGCAGGATTTGGAGGAAACGCTTTGTGGGGTTCCAACTGAAGGTCTTATTCTCTTCTCTGGATCACGTATCTCTGTGAGTTGGGTGCATGTGAAGGGGACTTTGTGTGGGCAAACAAGATCTGGGGGCTTGGGTGTAGTGCATCCTGGGATATAGGGGTTGGCCCAGCCAATCAGTGTACTGGCCGAGTCGGAGCTGATTCTCGGCTCCGAGCCCATCAGTTTAGAATGTAGGCGAGATGGATCGCATACATCTATCGTTATGGTAAGTACATAACTAAAAGTTCTCCATGCTTTAAAACAGTGTACTGTAGAACATATCACATACCAGAAATGATAAGCTTTTGGAGTGTGTGGATGCAAGGTATCACACATCAGATTTAAATAGTCATACTGTAATATTGCAACTGATCTGTCTCTGAGTATATGACAAAAGGAAACTAAAAAGGCTTATGTAGTTAGAATTAATGGAAGTCAACTATAAGCCCATTTATAATAGACATTGAAAAATTCTGGCTGAATCAGCAAGAAAAAAAAAAAAAAGAAAGAAAAAGTAACCATTACACTATGAAAAAGTTGAAAAACGTGCAATTAAGGTAAGTAAAAGAAAAGTCCTACTATTGTAAGCCCTTTAAAACAATATTCAGGTAAGGTAAGACAAAAAGAAAAGAAACAAAAAAGCATTCAGACAAGAGCCAAGGCAAGAGATAAGCAATTGTCTACATAGGACATGTGTGGGTGATGTAGATGACTGAGGGAGGAGTAAAAAAATGAAAGATATAAAGCAGAGCAAGAAGGGTTTGTTCAATGGAAGGGAAAGAAAGAGAAAATTAGAAATATAGAGAGTTGAAAAGGAACATGCTGGAGTTTAGAATAGAACAGGTAAACAACATTATGATTAATGCAGGAAGGATAAAGAGAAAAATCTCAATGGCTAGCTTTCCACTGTACTCCTTACATGTTAAAAGAGCATACTAAATAGGATATCTGTGTGATCATACAGATTCATAGATTCATGAAAACACTAGCAAACGAACCAAAAGCTCAGTAGGCTTTAAGCTCTTTTATATCGAGAGAGGTATATTCAGAGATGCACTTTATGCCATCTGAGATTAAGTTGCATATAACTTTACAGGATTTCTTTCTCTCATGTTTAAGGTACAGTTAAGGTATCGTTGCCATATAGCACCCTTCTTTCTTGAACTGAAACTGCTAAGTGGCTTCCCCTTCCTGCACCCAAATGGCCCTTCCTTTCCTCCATCAGATTGACAGCCCTCTTGTTCCCCAGTGGTGGTAAGAGTTGGATGTTAGAGAGTTGACCAGTCAGCTGTTTCTATGGGCTTTCCCACACCCAGACGTCAGCAGCTTACCTGCTCCCTGGATGTGCATGCATACTGCCACTCACTTGCATCCTTCCAGGTAAATGGCTCACTGCTATGCAATGTAGACATTCAAGTATCCACGGGCAATGCTCATGTATACTACAGGTGTCCCTAATGCAAAAAGCTGTGCTGCCTTCCCCATAAGGACAGGTAAATAGTGTTGGCTGCTCTCCACATCCTCCCATATCTGGTTCCACCAGCATTCACGTTATTAATCAAACACTGGTCATGTGAGGTCCACTCAGGGTTTATCCCTCTGCACCATGGGGCTAGGTTACAACTTCCTCCTCAAGGTATATGGCACACACAAATGTTTAATAGAGACTGTATTTAACAATATGATGGGGGGGCATAAAATATATGTGAGCAACTGTTTGCTCTATCGGGCACTGTAAAAAAAAAAAAAGAATTAAAAGCCTGAGAGATTAAAAAAAAGACTGTTAGGCTGAAAAGATACGACTATGACTTTTACATAAGAAATATTATGCATAACTATCCTGATCATTGTCTCTCTGCGATTTGAAAACTGTGATCCCTCAAGCCTAAATTTTACATAGACATGTAGGGTTCATAAACATACTATGGCGTTAACATTTTCTGACATCATAATTTTTGAAGCAAACTGTATCCTATTTTATAACAGCAAATTTAAGTATGAGCAGTACAATCAATGCATGATTCCTTGTATCAAAAGTACTGGTGGAAGGCCTAGAACTTGAACATAAAGCTAGGCTTTGGTTAGCAAGAATTCAGGTAAACGGAGAAAGTTAAATAATGCCAGATATGAATTCCAAGAGAAGTGAAGAATCCCTGAATTAAAAATAGCTAGAGATAAAAGGATGGTCAGGAAATAAAAAAAAAAAAAAAAAAAAAAAAAAAACAGTGGTAAGCAAGCAAACAGTAAGAAAATAAATTAAAAGCATAGAGTGACAGGATTAAGGGATTTAGAATCTGAGCATGCAAAGATGAAAACCTGCCTGTTACTAACAGGATTACATCAAAGAACAGGGAGACAACATCAATGCAAGCAAACAATCAGACATATCCGGCAAATCGGATGGGAGGAAACAGTACACAATTATGTAGCAGAGAGATTGTGTGAAACATGACAGCACTAGTGAGTGTCAATAAAAGTGCCATTATGAATATGGGTAACAGGTACTGTGTGATGTTACAAAACTGGAGATATGTTGGTAATATGTTTTGAAATAAGTAACAGAAGAAGAATTTGCCAAACATATGGAGCCAGTGCTTCTTAAAAGTGGTGAAGGGTAAATACATAGCATACTAATGGTTGTAAATTATATTAGTAAAAAGTGTCCAATATAGCCTATAAAGTAGTTAATCAAGCTTTCATATCCTGAAGAAAGTGAATTAAATATTATATAAAATTGTCAGGTGAATGATGGCATCACACTATGAAGGAGTAAAAATCTCAAGATTAACATTAGAAAAAAGATAAAATACAGTCAGTCAGTATGTCTGTGCAAAGCTCAGTGGTGAGATTACACTCCAGACTGAAGGTATTTAAGAGAAACAAATAAATAAGAGTGCTAGTAGAGAGACAATGAGTTAATTAGGATACTCCTAAACAAAATAATAGGATGCAGTAATGAAAGTCAGTCATACAGATGGTAAACTATTAGCTGTTCTAGAGCTATCACAAAAAAGATTTCAGATATATGCTAGGACTAATTACACTTGGGGAAATAACATTATAAAAATGTAAAGTGAAATATCAGAATGTAGCTATAAGTTCAAGGGAAAGGGACAATTTTGCTTTTCTGTCTGATCAAAGAACTAAAGTAGTATGTTATATAATGACTGAAGGAAATGAATATTCATAAGTTAGAGAAAGCTTGTACCTGCGTAAATTGGAAAATAAGCATGGACTTTGGAACAGCAAGAATTAAAATGCGATTACTGGGAAATATAACTCTAAAATTGTTGCATCCCAGGGTATTCCCTCTTCTCCAAAGTACAGCAATCTCAGAGTTAGTATATAAGTAACAAGAGATCTGAATGTACTGGGGTGGTTATCCTACAGCAAAATGTCTACTAAGTATAACAGCAAGTTTTGAACTTCACTGTTGCATTCTAAGGATTATACTAACATTTTTGGAGTTTCACGACTTACATTGAGGAGTGTTGAAATTCTGGTAAGGCTTCAACTGTAACCATTGAAAAGATTCCTTACTGAAGAAAACAAACCATATGTATCAAACAAGTCTACTTGAAAAGACTGAAAGCCCACTTAGCCAAATACAAAAAAACTGAGACGACAACGCAGAATCTTCATTTAAATGACTCCTCACATAACCAGCAATTTACCCAGGGAAAGGAAGCAGTCAGCCAACATTTGGAAGTTTGACATTTTTCCCACTATAGAGTGATCACGGAGTTGGTATAATTAGTTAGGGGGGCGTGGGGGGTACAGCTCCCCCCATTGGGGGTTGGGGGGTGAAGCCCCCACTTGTGTGAGTTCGGAGTGCTTCTGTGTGGTGCCTTGAGATTATTGGCTAACCGCTTCCTTTCTCTAGGTAAATTGTTGGTAATATAAGAAGTCATTTAAATGAAGATTCAGCATTGTCATCTAAGTCTATTCGTCTTTGGGTAAGTAGGCATTCGGTCTTTTCAAGCAAACCCATATCTAACATTACATGCTAAGTCCCATTCAAAGAGGGAGATTACATCTGGTAATCAGAACTTGTAATTTTGCTGAAATTAATACATTTTTTATCTAATACCTGGATATGGTGGGTAAGGGAGACCGAACAGACCTGCTGCTCCTGTAAACAACTACTGCTGTTGAAGTGATTGGAATGGAAATATAATTACTATACATAAACAGTGCCCTCATATAAGAAAAAGTAAATATAATAGCTAATTCTATTTTTAAGCAAATTATAATTAAAAACAGTCTTGGGTACAAGATCGAAGTTTGTAAAAGAAGGAAGACATCATGAGCAAGACTTAATAATGTGTCAGACATATGTTTCATTCAGCACTTGTTATACAAAGTAAAAAAAAAACTGTTCTAAAATAGTCACAGAAATATGTTTTGTTCAATGTGTACTAGACAAATCAGTGTACACATCTCCCCAGATTTACTAAACTTCTGTGCAGGACTAATCTAGTCCTGCATAGAAGCAGCAGTTTAAGAGGAAGATGGCAGTGCACCATGCATATTAATGAAGGCGTACTGCCTGAACTCCTAATGCTACATGGAGTATGGACGAGTGCAGGGGGTGTGTCTAAGAGCAGAGCTCTCAGAATAAACACGCCCCTGCAAAGTAGAACAGAAGAATGTGTAAATAAATGAGCGAGACTGCTCATAAGTGTCCGCATATCCACACCAACAGTCCCCATGTGTTCAACAGAAACAGTACATTCAAATAAAATGAAGAAACCCTTTTATTTATTTTTTTTAAATCCCGAGTACAGCTAACCTTAGGTGCGCGGGTTTGACCATCACCTAGCTAAGGTTAAAGCATCTGAAAAGGCTGAAGAGGATAAAGTACAGTTTTGTACCTACCATAAATGTAGATGTTCGAGGATTCCATTGCTGCAGTCCTTACTATTGGGTATAGTCCGCATCCAGTCGGCCCGAATACCAGAGTATAAGGCTGACGTCGGTCAGGGCGCATTAGACTGACGTCAGTACGTCAGGGTACTAATGCGCATGACCGGCGTCATATCCTCAGTCTTTTCTTGCCCCAGATGTCAGAAGACCCTAAAAAGACAAGGCCCAAAATACCTGCACCAAAACATGCACAATATATACAAAAATATAAGCAGGTAAACTCACCTACACTACCACCGCTAAACACAGAGGGGAAGGAGGGAGGGTAAATTGGACTGCAGCAATGGAATCCTCGAACATCTACATTTATGGTAGGTACAAAACTGTACTATGTTCTTCGTTTTCCATTGCTGCAGTCCTTACTATTGGGTAGAATCCCAAAGCAGAGGTAAGGGAGGCTGGCAAATCATAAAGAAGCAGGAGCTGACAACATGCCTTGCAAAACAGCTGTGGCAAAACCAGCCCTAGACTTAGAGTAGATAGGAAGGTGATAATGCTTAGAGAAAGTATGCACTGAACTCCAAGTAGCTGCTTCCAAAATATCCTTAGTTGCCACCCCGTAGAAATGCTGTAGAAGTGGCAGTAGCCCTAGTGGAATGAGGCCTAATCCCAGCTGGAACCTCCTTGCCATGATGGGAATAACAAAATGCAATGCAAAAGCCAATCCACCTAGAAATAGTTTGTTTTGACACAGGCTTGCCCTGAACTCAAAGCAAAAGAAACAAACAACTGCTGAGACTGCCTAAAATCCTTAGTCCTGCTTAAGTAATAACGCAATTGCCTGTGTACATCTAAAGTATGCAAAATCTTTTCCCTTTATTTCGGGGGTCTGCATAAAAAGTAGGCAAATGAATAGTTTGGTTTAAAGCCACACTAGAAACCACCTTAGGCATAAAGGAAGGATTAGTACGTAATGATACCCTATCCTTATGGAAAATCAAAAAGGGCTCGACTGCCATAAGGGCCTGCAACTCAGACACCCTTCTTGCAGAAGTAATAGCCAACAAAAAAGCAGTCTTCCATGACAAATATTTCAATTCAGCAGTAGCCGCAGGCTCAAAAGGTTGTAGAGTAAGTTTTTCCAACACAAAATTGAGATCCCAAGCAGGAGTAGGAGCTCTACGTGGGGGTCTTATATTCTTTGCCCCTCTAAGAAACTGCTTGAACAAAGGATGCGAAAACAAAGGTGGGTCACAATCATAGTGAGCTGAAATTGCTGCAGCATGAATCTTAATAGAAGAGAAGGACAACCCTTTGTCCAATAACTCAGTAAGATATTGAAGAGCCACACCTAAATTAGGTTCAGAAACCTCCAAATTCTTTGCTGTACTCCAAAATAAAAATCTCTTCCATTTTGCTGCGTACACTCTCCTTGTACTAGGTCGTCTAGCTTCCATAATCACATTCAAAACTTGTTGAGGAAGTTGAGACCTGCTGTGTTTCAACACAGAATATGCCAGGCTGTTAGATGAAGAGAGTGAAGCTTGACATTGAGCAGATGACCGTCCTTCTGAGATAACAGATGAGGAATCAGAGGTAAAGGCCATGGAGGCTTCTTTACCAGACTCCGTAGTAGTGGGTACCAGTGTTGCCGAGGCCAATCTGGAGCTATCAAAATCATCCTTGGCCTGTCTTGTCTGACCTTTAAAAGTACCTTTGGAAGAAGAGGCAGAGGTGGAAAGGCATACACATGAAGATTTTCCCAACTGAAAGACAGAGCATCCACTTTCCAAGCTGTGTGATGAAACCCCTTTGTGCAATACTGTGGCAGCTGGTGGTTTAGTGGAGAAGCGAACAGATCTATGTCTGGAGTTCCCCATGACACTGTCAATGTCTGAAATACATGAAGATCCAGTTTCCACTCGTGGGGATCCATGATTTGTCTGCTTAACACATCTGCTAAGGAGTTCTGTGCTCCTGGCAGAAACCTTGCCTGAAGAGTTAGTTGCAAGCTTAGCGCAGTCTCCCATAAAATCATTGCTTGCCTGCATAGAGGATAAGAATGTGTTCCCCCTTGCTTGTTGATGTACCACATGACAGTTGTGTTGTCTGTTAGAATCAACACCTGTCCTGGAAGAAGTAACTCCCTGAAAGCCAGTAATGCGAACTGGACTGCTAACATCTCCTTCATATTGATATGTAGATGCTGTAGTCTGGCAGGCCACTTGTCTTGTATCCACTTTCCATTTAGATGAGCTCCCCAAGCAATGTCTGAGGCATCTGTCGTTAAAATCTGACTCGCCTCTGGCCGGGTCACAGAGAGTCCCTTGTTTAGGTGACATTCCTGAGCCCACCACAAAAATTCCCTTTGAAGGCAAGGTATTATGGGAATGACAGTGTCTAAATCCTGGCAGTGCTGTGTCCATACAGTTTTGAGATACCATTGTAACTTCCTCATATGCAGTTTGGCATTGGGAAGCACCAGAATACAAGATGCCATGAACCCTAATGCTTGAAGGACTGTCCCTGCAGTCAGCACGGACTGATGAGATAGTTGATGGAAGTAAAGTGATAGACTCATTTGTTTGTCCGGGGTTAAAAAGGCCATCTGGGCTGCTGTATTCAGTCTCACACCCAGAAAGCACATGTCTTGGGAGGGTACTAGACTGGACTTTATTTCGTTCACAGAATACCCTAGGCATCTTAGCACTGCTATAACATATTCCAGATGCTGTAGAAGGTCTTCTTTTTCTTGAGCCAGAATCAGGCAGTCGTCCAAGTAAGGATAGATTTGAATTCCTTGTAGCCTGAAGTAAGCTATCACTGGAGCCAGAACCTTTGTGAATACTCTGGGCGCAGTAGATAAGCCAAAGGGCAATGCAGAGAACTGATAATGAGAATCTCCAGCTCGAAACCGCAGATACTTCCTGCAACTTAGCCTGATAGGCACATGAAGGTAAGCTTCCTTGAGATCTAAAGTTACCATCCAGTGAACTTTGCCCAGCAGAGGTAAAAGCTGTTGTAACGTCAACATCTTGAACTTGGGAATGTCCAGATAAGTGTTGAGGAGAGATAAATCCAAAATTGGTCTCCACGTGTTCCCCTTCTTTGGTACTAGGAACATGCGGGAATAAAATCCTAGGCCCCTTTCTGATACAGGGACTGGCTGAATTGCCCCATTTGGAGTAACTGAGAAACTTGCTTGTGAGCCTCTTTTCTTTGTGGAGGAGGAACGTCTGGCATGCCTTTGAAAGGGGGCATAGTATGGAAATAAAACCTGTAACCGTGGTGAATAATGTCCAACACCCATCTGTCTTGAGTAATGAAATCCCAATTTTCTTTGAAAAGAGACAGTCGTCCTCCCAAAGGAGCTGCCAGACGAGAATCTACTGGCAGCTGAAAAGGCAGGTCATTGGGTCTGCTTACGAAAGGACTGACCCCTGCCCTCACCAGAAGTCTGAGCAGGTGAACTCCCTGTTCTAGACCTAAAAGAACCTGGAGCCCTGCCCCTACCACGTCTAGATCTACCCCTAGACTGGGAGTCATAAGCAGGATATGTCCACCCCTTAGCAGGCCAATTTCTACTAAACTTCGGTGGCTGTACCTGCATAAAATCCTTAACAGTTTGCATAGACTTAGCTTTGTCCTCCATTTTCTTTAAAACTGCTTCCACAGGCGAACCAAACAACACATCAGACTGTAAAGGTGCATCCAAAATCCTTGTCTTAACATGCTCAGCCAAATTCTGATCCCTCAACCAGGCATGCCTGCGAAGAACAGAACTAGTGGCAGCCACCCTCGAGGAGGCCTGCACAGCATCAAAGCCACATTGCAAAGAATGCTTGCCCACTTGTTCAGACACATAAACCAAATCCAGCAACTCTTTACATTCAATACCTTCCGCCAAAGCATCCACCTTAGATTTCAATTGTGAAAGGAGATAATTTTGATATTTCAGCATGTGAAACTGACAATTCAATGCTCTCATGGCTAGAGTGGAAGAAGTATACAGTTTCTTACCCCACCTATCCAAAGCCCTCGCCTCTTTGTCAGTGGGAACAGGATTTCTAATCACAGAGGCTTTAACACCTTTAGGCCCCTGAGAAACAGTTTCTGGGTCCGCCCTGGGACTCTTAAACAAATACTTATGAGCTTCGGGCACCCTATAGTACCTATCAGGTTTAACAGGAGCAGGAGGCAAAGAATCAGGGTTCAGGGAAGCCTCTGCAAAAACATCTTCTACCACAGTCAACACAGGAGGTATAGCTAAGGGCCTATGCTGGGGTAAAAACAAGAATTCCCTAAGCCTCTTCCTGGAATCAGAGTAATCCTGGCCTTCCCATTTAAAGTGCTCCCTCATGGAATGCAGAGTCTCTGAAAATGAAAAATCCTCAGGAGGAGAAGCCGAAGGAGTGGCATCATCCACATCAGAATCAGAATAAGGAGGATACTCCTGCAAATCATCTGCAGAAGACTCAGAAGCCTCTGAACCCTGTTCAAAACTGGCAAACTCTGGTTCCACCCTAGGCCTCTTATCAGGAGGGCCCATAGAACCTCTAATCATAGTAATCAAATCTTCTGCCATTTTAAGCATATGTTTCTTAGGTACAGAACCCGAAAAACTAGGAGAAGCCCCCACTGAAGCTGAAATCGGCCTACCCCTAAAGGAAGCTTTAGCAACAGAAGGAGAGGCTCTAACTACTTTGGGAAGAGAGGGAAGAATAGGTACCTGAGAAGCCCCCTCAGCCTGGCCTGCCTCCTGAGATGGGACATCCTGTAACAGTAAAGTTTCTGCCGGAGACTCCATAGAAACTCCTGGCAAAACTTCTGGCTCCACTGAGCCTCCTAAAGAACCGACGTCCGGGACTGCCGGTTCTTCAACCCTAGGCTTCGCTGTTTTGTCCTTGCGCTTCTTGGACGAAGCGGGCGTCGGAGCATCCGACGGCATTTTATAATTGCAACGTTTCCCAAACACTAACCTGGCACAGTCTAACCTCCTCTTAATAGTGCGTTTGTTAAACCTAGCACAAGAGCGGCAACCAACAACGTCGTGCTCAGGCCCTAAACAAGGTATACACAAAGTATGGAAATCCTTATGCGGTATCTGTTTCCCACAAGAAATACAGTTATTAACTTTTTCTGACATCCGGTTGAATACTGAGGCAAGAAAAAACCAAAATGTTCCCCAACGGGGTACTTAGCCAACTCTGATTCGGTCTGAAACTCCGGTTTCGGAAATATCTCAGAACGCCAACCTGCACTCGCAAAACTGCTTCTGCATCGGACCACGCGGCAAAAAAGACTGAGGATATGACGCCGGTCATGCGCATTAGTACCCTGACGTACTGACGTCAGTCTAATGCGCCCTGACCGACGTCAGCCTTATACTCTGGTATTCGGGCCGACTGGATGCGGACTATACCCAATAGTAAGGACTGCAGCAATGGAAAACGAAGAACATCAAGGAATATATATATGCAAATGAGGCAGCACAACAATAGTGGAGTGGTTAGAGCATCCACCTAACGAACAGGCATTCCCGGATTGAGTTCCACTGCAGCACAAATCATTTTCCTTGGGAAATCTGTATGTGAACATAATTTTACATTAATAAATAATCCAATGAGTGCTCCGTTGAGGCAGATGCTGCTTTGCGGTAAACTAATCCAAATGGTAAAACAAAACAGAACAACAGCAGCAAACCATAGACCAACTCTTCCAAAAAAAGGGCATGCAGCAAGCAGATCTCTCATATAGAAACGTATAAATCCAATAAACAAAGTCCTATATAGGTCTGAGGAAGCCATCATTGGTGAAAGCGCTAACCTGTTTGAATAAACGTTTACAATATATTTGGACTTTGTTTATTGGATTTATACGTTTCTATATGAGAGATCTGCTTGCTGCATGCCCTTTTTTTGGAAGAGTTGGTCTATGGTTTGCTGCTGTTGTTCTGTTTTATAATTTTACATTGTTTTGCCATATAACGTACAGAATAACCATTAAATGTGAACTGGAGTACTGCATGAAATCCACATATGAAGTGTTAGTGTCATAATGAATAAGGCACATGTACACAGGTCTAAGCACAAATAAGCAGCGGTACAGCGGTAAGTGTGTCCAAGTATGCTTGTGCAGGGGTAAGCATTGCCTACACAGAGTAAGCAAAGTAGAAGCGAATGAGTGTAAGAAACTGTAACCGGAGGTTAGCAGTGCTTACCATCGCGCAAACCCATGCAAAGCCGCTTACAACCACTGTAAAGTGCCTTAATCACTCTGGATCCAACGGGACAAGTTCTGCCCAGCAACAAAATAAACTGCCTCAGCAAGGCTCAAATCCAGGACCCTGTACACTATAGTTACAGTAGTTAACCACTAAGCCATCATAGCAATAGATAAGTGAAATTAAGGTCATACATCCCATATACACACATGCATTTATATACATACATATATATATATATATATATATATATATATATATATATATATATATATATATATATATATATATATATATATATATATATATATATATATATATATATATAGAGAGAGAGAGAGAGAGAGAGATACATAAATATATGTGTGTGTGTGCGCAGATATACACAGATATACAGCTATGATAGGAAACAGCACACGAGAATGACATATGTTCACAGGCTATGCCAATGGAAGTGAGGGGCCCAAGAAAGAAACATGTAACATGTAGCATGACCCCCCCCCCAAAGCTGGACAGAGGAAACATACACACAAACCCGCAAACAATGTAAATAGTCCACTGCTCCCCAGACCACAGGCAGGGTACAACTGGGGGGGGGGGTACAGAGTGCACCTGTGAAATCTAATCTTGGAACACAGACAGGAGCTTCCCCTGTGGGACGCTCCAAAAATTGACATATAAACAAAGAAGCCGATGCGATGACCATTCTGGCTGGGGTGTGTACATATTCGGAATACAAGGGTGGGAAAGCCTGATGACCCATAGGGTGATACAACGTATGACATGGGTCCTGTGAAGTGGAGAGTGGACAGCGTGTAGTGGTGTGTTCAGACCCGTAGGTATAATCTGTGCACTTGGTCTACCCTACATGTTTTTGGTTGATTCTGTGTTCAGACCCGACCTGCACCCAGAGTAAGGGTAGGTGCTGTAGAGGAGGTGCAGGTGGGGGAACTATGGGTAGCTTGTTATGGGTCTAGGTGTGCAGGTGTTAGCTGATGTGGGTCTATATGGACAGCCCCAGGGATGTGAGCAAAAGTGTTCATTGGGCAGAGACGTCGCCCAACGAGCAGCCACACCCGCTAAGAGTCCCACTGCAGCAAAGTCTAATCTACATGGCAAAGAACATAATAACCAGATGTAGCTGTATATATGTAGAGGAATGTGTGTGTATATCTACCCATAGCTACACTGAGATATACCTCTAACTCTCCGTAGTACAAATGTATACATACAGAGACAGAATACATATACATACCTACATATAGATATATACATATGCAGACACCTATATGTTGTTAGATATATATAGACAGCAATATATAAATATATACATATATGCATACATATACAGATATATCTGTATATAGTAATATATATATATATATATATATATATATATATATATATATATATATATATATATATATATATACATATATACATATACATGTGTGTGTAAATATACACATGTAAATAGCTAAGATATGATACAGCAGTCATGAATTACATATGTTCACAGGCCATGCAAATGAGGGTGAGGGGTCCAATCAACAAACGTATAACACGTAGCAGCAACTACCCCCACCTAGACAGGTGAAACATACAAACACACGATACAAGTAAACACACCACTGCTTCCCAGACCACAGGCAAGATACTACCAGTGGGAGAGACCTGGCAAGTCTAATCTTGAAACAAAGACATCAATGTCCCTTGTGGTACACTCCAAAAATTAATGATCATCGGAGTCAGTACCTGTAATGATTCTTCCGACCAGACTGTATACGTACATGGACCAGTAGGTTGTGCAAGCCTGATGACTCATGGGTCGACACAATGTATGACATGGGTCCTAACAAGTGGAGAGTGGGCAGTGTGTAGTGGTGTGGTTATATCCCACATGCACCCACAGTAAGGATGAGTGTTGTAGAGGAGGGGCAGGTGGGGGAACTATGGATATGCAATTATGGGCCTAGGCATATAGGTACTGGCTGGCGCAGTTGTATTAGGACTGCCCCGGGAATGTAAGTAATATCGCAAACTGAGCAGAGCTTACGCCCATACCTCTCAACCCCTAAGAGCAAAACCACTGGACAAAACCTAAACCATTGGGGGGAACAAATAGGGACAGAAAACACATATTCCACTTACAACCTTAGAAAGTTGATAGAATAATAGGTTATGCGTTAGTATGACTCGGCTGAAGGATGTAGGGGTCCTAAACCCAATTACTTGTCTGTATTTAATGGTATCAGTTCCCAAATATTTGCCAGGCAGGTGCAGATTGTAAGAGGAACACACCAATAGTATGGAGCAAACTCTGGACAGGCCGCGGATTCTGTACAGTCGACAGGCATGCTTACCCCTAATGGGCAGCCATTCCTGATATGGGTCCCACCGCAGCACAGTCCACTTTACATGGCTAAGTATGGTATAACCATATGTGTTGTTGCATAACCCACTACACAACACCTATGAACACATGGTCGCAACACCCCACTATAGGCATGTAAGCTGATGTAATAGGCATCACAAGGTATTATTATAGTCCTCACCCCCACCCAGGGGTGTG
Organism: Protopterus annectens; assembly: GCF_019279795.1. Classification (NCBI taxonomy): domain Eukaryota; kingdom Metazoa; phylum Chordata; order Ceratodontiformes; family Protopteridae; genus Protopterus; species Protopterus annectens. The sequence continues at coordinate 1,216,560,434 of NC_056733.1, read as the reverse complement.
AGTGTCTGATGCAAACACCAAATGAAGTGCATATGCACAACTGTTGTCGTAGACAACATGGCCAGCTGTGGACCTTCCCTACAGCCATCTTACACATCCCTGGATAATCCCCCTACTAACACCCCCCTTTGTGCCCGATGCACACCACATACCTATCAGCTCCTGTTCCATTTCTATTAATGTCTACAGGTACATGTAGGTGACACCCTCTTCCCCCACTATATTGCCAGTATCTGGAACCCCAACCCACATGTAGTATCACAGCTGTCCCACAGGACACATGTAACTAACACATGAAGGAACACCACAAGCACACCTGGAGCAGCACAGGCTCACCACCTTGCAATCCCCCCACCTCACACTCTATACCACTACATCAATTTAGTGATACTGACACCTCTTGTCCTGCCTCGCATACAAATCCCAACATCTGACATACCATCTCTATTGCTCCTCATCCAATTATACCTACGGGCTACTATACAGTTACAATGTCACCCCCACTACCTACCTGCCTACTCCCTAGCTATTCACCCCTACTGTACCACACAGGTATGGAATAACAACACCTACCCCGAATACCTGCATGTAACCTACCCAGACCTGTGAAACAGGAATCCTACTTAGCCTTAAACCGAACTTTGTCAACAGTCATACCTGATATGTAAACCTGACCTAAGCATGGATAATACCGTAAACTAAACATGATTAATGGGGGACGTAGCTATGTTATGTCTGTTACCCTCTATGAATGTGAACACCCCAGTATTAATTGGGATACGTAGCTGGGGTCAATGCAGAGCTCTACTCCCTGGGCACAGAACAACGAACACAGTAGCCACCAAATTTTAATAAAATTCTCCTGGGCCACCGCTGACAATGGACAAGCATACAGTCCGAATGTCCCGGTTGACAGATGTGAACAAAATGCATGACGTTGCATGTGTGTATGCAGGAGCAAGCGGGTGTAAGCTTGTTTGGCCGCCAGTATGCCAGTACCACACTGTGAAGCAATGTAGAGGATAAATGAGTGCAAGACGTCACAACCAGAGGTTAGTAATGCTGTGCTTCACACAAACAAGCGCATACCCGCCTACAAATGTTCTACAGTGCTTTAGTCACCCTGTAGCCAACAGCTGTTGTTGTGGCCATTAACAAAATAATCTGCACTGCCAGGTTGCAAACCCCGACCCTGCACACTATAGTTCCACTAAGCCATGGCGGATACACATTCAGCTGCTGTGATCACAAACACATCATCCAGCACAGGCATCCAACAGTATAGGAAATGTATATAATTATATACATGTATGTGCATGTGTATGTACAGATATAATATATATATATATATATATATATATATATATATATATATATATATATATATATATATACATATATAGATATGAAGAATGAACGTTGTGACAATAAAGCATACAAAAAGAATGAGAAGGAAACAACAGCAACACCTGCATTATTTTGCGCTGTCATCTTATGTCATATCAAGCTGGGCAGGGGTGAGCAAATCATTGCTTCTCAAACCACAGGCAGGATACTACCAGTGGGAGTAACATTGTCCACCTGCTAAGTCTACTTTACAAACAATTAAGTGCGGGTTGTTTGGACATCTGACCAGTACACAAGCCAGGGCAGGTATGTTCAAGGACTAAAAGGTTTGGAGAGCCTGATGAAACATGGGTGGAAACAACATACAGGTAGGGTCCCTAATGCTGGGGAGAGGGCAATGTGTGGAGGTTTGTTATGGCTGGGAAAGCAACTGAGGAATGGATGGTTTGTGTGTATGTGGAACTCGAGTGTGGTGGAGGAACCATGGGTATGAAATATGGATTCAGGTGTGTCAGGGTTGGATGGCCCTGTTCTAATTGGACTGCCTCATGGAGGTCAGCAAGTTTGTTATAAATATATATGCATACACACATACATACATCTATATGCAGAAGTACATTCCCTGTACCACATTCATTCCATTTGCAGAAATAAATAACATGAAAGTGCCCCTACAAACATCAACAGTAGATAGAATAATAGGTTGTGCATAACCATACATGTAATAGGTTCATACGTAGGTACTATGCTATCTGCCGAAGGGCATTTATAAGCCTAGGCAAGGTGTGTCGGCTCATGCTGCCCCATTGATCAATTTACTGGGCCTCTGTCAAGCAGAGCTATTGGATTGATCCTAGTATGTCCCAATCTTTGACCCCCCACCCCCAATTATATTAGGCTTTGGCTAGACTTTTTACATTAAGAGGTTGAAAGGTATTATTCTCGTGTATGTTTAGTTGTGTTGTTTGGCCTCTAAGGCTGAAGTCATGACTGAATGGAGTCCTGCCTCATTGGAACAGTCTGCATACTCGGTTAACAGATGTTAAATAAACATTTATTCATAGTACAGTACAGAAAAGACAGTGACCCCCTTCTCTGCACTGTGGCTTATATATCCCAACTCAATTTCATGCCAAATGCATGGCCTTTGTAACAGTGCAGGCCTTATTTAGACTGTCATGAAATGGTTGTCATCTATATATATATATACATATATATATATACACACACATATATATATATATATATATATATATATATATATATATATATATAAATATATATATATATATATATATATATATATATATATATATATATGTGTATTTATGTCTTTGCAACATTTCCACGATTCTGCTGGGATATAAACTTCCAAGGAAAAATAAGTTGTTGCTTTGTTCTGTATATTGCAGTACTATAGTATTAGAGTTACGAGAAGATAAAGGGAAGGGACGAATCTGCAATAATTCACAGTTGTGTATTTAGTTTCGAAGATAGTGATATTCTCAAAAGAATAAAATGTGAGGACTTTCCCATTATGAAATATTTGAATCATTCCTGTGATTTGCCGGCTACGTCATCGCCAATCATTAAACCGGTTTTATTTGTAATATAATGTTGCTAAACTCGTACATCATTGGTTTACATGTGTAACGTGTACGTTACCATATAGTCTTAGTTATCAATTTATTTTAGTGTCTTGTTAACTGGAGTAACGAAGTAATGAAGTATAGAGTCTAATCTTGAAATAAAGACATGTGTGTCCCAGGTAGGACAACCCAAACATTGGGAATAGTGTCCTAGTGGTCACAGATGTCACCAATGTTTGTGGACTAAAAGGTTGGGATGTCTGAGGATACGTGGACTGAGTCATCCCATGGGATGGGTCCAGAGGAGTAGGGAGTGGCCAATGTGTAGTGGTGTGGATATACCATGTTTCCAACTGGAGAATGGACGACTGATGTGTCAGTGATGTGTTTGGGTGGGTGTTAGGGGAACTAGGATCCATGGGTATATGGGTATGTATACAAATGAATCAGCACAGCAATAGTGTAGTGGTTAGAGCACCCGCCTAACAAACAGGTATTCCTGGTTCGAGTCCCACTGCAGCACATATCATTTTCCATGTGAAAGCTGTATATGAACATATTTGTACATCTTTTTGCTGTAAAACCTACATAATAACATTTAAATGTGAACTGGAGTACTGCATGAAATGCACATGTGAAGTGTCAGTGTCATAATGTATTTAGGCGGTAGTAAGCAGGTTTAAGCACAAATAAGCAGTAATAAGGGTGTTTAAGTGTGTTTGTGTGGGGGTAAGCACTGCTAAAGTCAGGTTACAGTTTCTTATACTCAGTTACCTGCTGAATTACTTAACCTGTGTAGGCATTGCCTAGCTCCACGCAAACATGTGTAACTTTGCTTACAACTGCTTAAGAGTGCCTCAATCACTCTGTAGCCAACGGCCCTTGTTCTGCTCAGCAACAAAATAAACTGCCTCTCCAAGGCACTCAACAGACAGAATGCCACAGATATATGTGGGACAATACCTCTGTGGTGCACAGACAAAACTAACAGCGAATCACCCTGCTATCATACGGATAGACCCACAGTTGAGAGATATGCAGACAGACAACATTCCATGAAAAAGTCCCATGTACACAGAAACCCTGTAAGAACAGCAAGATACATTGCATACAACAACACTACTCACGCTGTCTGTAGGTCTGGAACCTTACCCAAATTTCAATATGGCCTGTGTCTGCAGGTTCTGCTGTAAGAGGTATTGCTATGTGCTGTCTGTAACACTGATGTCCACACACAGGAAGGTTGTCTTCCATACTGTAAAGGTAAAGGGACAACGCCCACAGAAGGCAGCAATTTATAGTACAGGGTTGCCATAACAGCAGTTATCTGAAGTACTACACAGCAGGCTGCATGCAATTAGCAACTGGTGGGCACTGACTGGTGTAGAGGCCACCACCTGATCATGTGCAATACCAACAAAAGCATGCTGCAATCTATTCAAACCAGCTCAATCACTCTACTGGAGAGATTGAGAGAGAGAGAGTGAGAGAGAGAGAAGAAAAAAAAATCATCAAGAAGGTTCACAAAGGTCAGGGTTGTGTTACAGTGGAAACAACGTAACAGGTATGTGAAACAGATACGCATTTACTGGTATGTGGTATATGGCATAAATTAATAGGATGTATACTGTGAAAGGAGGTATATGTGCCATCAGTACTGATGTTGTGCTTAACAAATGCACTGGACAGTAGTATTAGTCCCTGTGGGTAGTGGGACATACCTGTCAAATGTGCAGACCAGCAGTGATTGGCAAGGATGTGACCCATATCTGTGCTCTGTAAATTACTGTGGCCAATGGCTGGTGGGGGTATTAATACCGCCATGATAGACACATGGGTGAGAGACCACACCACCTGCAGAACAGTCATGTTAGAGTGTAGCATAGCATGCCCACACTACCATAGCAGTATAATATGCTTATCTAAATTTTGTCACCATATATATACCCCCATAGTGTTGGTCTGTGTTCACATGTGACACCTGTCTCTGTTGCAGCAAGGCAGAGCAGTTCAGCTGTGAAGTAAAGAGGGTACATGAATGTGGTCCAGATGTTTGTACGCACCCCACATACAGATACATATATGTGTGATACATATTCATAGCTGTGTATGTGTACAGAATCTCAGACAGTTATACATTTATATAGGTATATAAACAACAGAAAATATCTACACATATATGCACATATGTATATATATATATATATATATATATATATATATATATATATATATATATATATATATACAGACAGATATATGTGTGTGTGTGTGTATGTCGATATATATATAGAGAGAGAGAGAAAGATATATATATATATATATATATATATATATATATATATGTATATATAGCTATATATCTAGATATACACACACACACACACACACACACACACATATATGTATATATATATACACACATATATGTGTGTGTGTGTATATATATATATATATATATATATATATATATATACACACACACACACACACACATATATATATATATATATATGTATATATATATATATATATATATATATATATATATATATATATATATATGTATATATATATATATATATATATATATATATATATGTATATATATATATATATATATATATATATATATGTGTGTGTGTGTTGATATAAAAATATATATACATGGCAACACATTTTCCCTGCCATGACATGTGTGAGAGAACATCACACATCAATACACAACATACCTACACACCAGTACATGGCTGAAAGATGGAGTGTGGAGTGAGGTGTGTAACCCATGTTGGGAACACATTGCAATTGTATGGGATGATGGGGTATATATGTTGGTGAAGGGTATTAGGCACATACTGGTATGTAGGTCTGGTTGGGTGACAAACAAGACAGCAAACTGCCCTGGATGATATGTATATGGGCACATCATGATTATGCATATCTGCCATGGTTTAGTGGTAAGTTACATTGTGTATGATGTGCAAGGTCCTGGTTACGAGCCTTGCAGGACTTGTTTATTTTGTTGTTGGGTAGAACATACAAACCTGCTTGCAACTGCTTTATGGTGCCTTAATCACTCTCTATCCAATGGGACGTGTTCTGGCCAGCAACAAATTAAACAACTCTGGCAAGGCTCAAACCAAGGACCCTGCACATCGATGTACCACTAAGCCTTGACAGATACACAGATATTCAATGTTTCAGAAATATATCTGCCAGTCCTGTCATGCAACAGTGCAGAGAATGTTTACCAACAACTAGATGTCTGCATGTGTAACTATAGTGCAACATATCCATATATGTATAGATACACATGTATTCAAATATATATGTTGTTTTACTACCTCTATATACATATATGTTGCTATCTATGCACATATACCTATATATCTGTTAGCAGGTTAATATATCTATATAGGTATATATCGCCATACATCTGTAGATAGCAATTGCAGATTGACAAATACACCAATGTCCACATGCACCACTAATGGGGTTGAGAGGCCCCACACACTATACGCCTTGCACGAATCGGCATCCACCAACAGCCAAACACCTGCGCCCTGCAATACACTACCAAGTACAGTCTGCCTCCCACAGGACATGTAATATGTGGAAGCCGTCGATGTCTCCAGGATACAGATATACATACAAATATATGCTGATACGGATACACACACACACACACACACACACATATATATATATATATATATATATATATATATATATATATATATATATATATATATATATACATACATGTGACTACACACGCAGATATATGTACAGGCAGATACGTATGTAGGAGGTGCACACAATATGGAACAGCCAGTATGCCTGCAGTTAACACCTGAACAAGTGGACACTGTATGGGCTAAACATACAAATGTCAATCATTGCCTGCAACATATACCCATAGAAAGGTCATAGTACAGACACCACACACAGGTTTGCAGAAATGGGACTCCTTTAATTGTATACCATAACAGTCCTATATGCCATATCATATAGTTGTTCCAGTACTGACAACCATATGAGTGGAGTACTGCAACTGTGAAACAGTTACATTTATACAGTAGTCTGGAAAGGTTCACAGCTATTGCAGTCCAAGCCAAGCCCTTCAGAATGTACAGTAGTGCCGACAGATTGGGCCACAGAGTACCACACAATCAACAGTATTTACTGCAGGTGTGTAGTTCAGCAGCCTCTAACTACACTCTGTACAATCTCCGTAGAAGGTAAAGACGTTGTGTGATCCAGTGGGTTGTACCCGGAACATATCAAGGCATAACACACAGAATAGTCTGTATTGCAGGAGGCAGTAGGCTTGCAGTACCCCAAGTCATGTTAGTAGTTGCAATATAGGTGGAGTATATGGTACTGTACATCCACATACCTTGTGGCAGATCATCCCTGATATCCCCACATTTGTATCAGTCTAAGTCTTTTATGGTGCTCCCCACCTGGACTCAATAATACAAGACCATAAACCACTGTTACATACACTGGCCTCTGCAGTGCATAAGGGCACACGTGTTGTGTAAGTGATGCCCAGACATATATGGCCCCAGCCCTAGTGTATGTGCGGGGGATACAACAGCAGTGTACTAATGGCTGCAATGGCAGTGTGATATACTCACAGCCCACTACAGCATGACCCCCAACAGCATGACACATGTGCAGGGCTTGGTATGTAGATGGGGGACAGAGGCTGGAACACAGGCATATATGTGGAACACTGTTGCCACACACTAATCAAGGTGCTGGTGTTACAGGATAGTCTGCAACGTACCCTTAGTCAGGGAATTGAGGTTAGATATAATCATGGATGTAGCCATGTACCGGTAGCACGCAACATACACACCATGTGTCACATCTGACACAGGGCTTGTGTGGTGGACGAACATCACATGATATGCATACCTCTGCCCAGCAAGAGGTAGGCCCACAGTAGTGACCTATGCAGACAGACTGCATTCCAAGGTACACTAGTATGTACACACACACACCCTGTAACATCAGTACTATGCAAAGCATTACACAACTCTACCCACAGTCTGTCTGTAGTTCCTGAACCTCCTACAAATGTGTCTGCTCTGAGTGTGCATGTTCTCCTGTGAGAGGTATTGCTATCTGCTGCCTGTATCACTGATGCCCACACACATGACGGATGTCTGTCACACAGTTAATGTGAAGGGACCACGGCCACATGCTGTAGGGATTTATAGTGGGTGCTTGCCATGACAGTGGTAATTCAATGTAGTACACATGTGTCATAGATATATATGGCTATCTGGATTGGTATGTGTACATATATTTCCACCATATGTCCTGGACATGAAGTGCAGCCATACCCCAGCCCCTACATGCACAATATCGTAGTGCAAGGGGATGTCAGGTATGTATAGCAGGTATATTACTAGCATGTTGCTGCTGTCATTGGGATTGTCTTCACAGACATGGTGTGTGTGGATGCTGACATCTGCTTATAACATGTTTGCCATTGGCTACTGACAGACATCCTACGGACATCATTGTAAAGTACAGCTGCTAGCATGTAATGCCCCTGTGGAGTGCAGCAGAGATATTGGCCACTTTATATGGAACTTCAGACACACCCTGTACAGTTCAGAGGTATGCACATTTTCCCTTTGTGCACCACATGTGTACTGGGCCTGACAATATGGATGTAGACAGCCATGTAGATGGGTATAACACATAATGACTGGTATACATTTGGCACCATAAGTGTTGGAGTCACACACTCCTGTCTGGCATGACAGATAATAACTGCTGGCATAGGGGTGCCATGGACACATACTACCCAATTGATATTGACATACATCTGTACAGCATCCCACTTGTCTGTCTGACATACCTGATGTTTAAGGGAGGCCCAGCAGCAGTACATCTGGCAAGTATCTGCACATGACATCCCACTTGTTAAGTACACTATGCTGCTAGGCATGTAACAATGCACTGTGCAGGTTATAGGCAGACTGGCTCAACGCTGGCCTGCATCTTGTTTGGGGGAATCCACTTGTACTTGCATATATAGCAGGCTCAACAGCCATGTCACAGCACAGGGTAAGATACACCTGTATGACAGTGCATTACCACAACCAATGTGAACACAACCACAGCTGCATGTGTTCTACACCATCCTCATATGTGCCAGTCACTGAATGTCCCTACATATACTGGGCTGCTACACAATTTGGTCTGATGGCTGTCTGCGATTTGGGACATGTGTGTGTATGGCCCTACAAACATGTACAGTGAAACAGTACCATACAGTGGGGCAGCATGTAACATCTGATAGACGGGGAGGTAGGACAATGACATCTACCACAGTCTGTACATAGGCTAAAGTACATATTAACAATACACACACTGCCGACATTCACCATCACTACACAGAACTCAGTACTGTACAAGCATCCACAGAATGTCCATTTATAGCATACAGCACATATGCACCACTTCATGCATGCCATATGTACAAACATTGACAGTGGTGTGGCTGACAGCACATACACAGGGCCAGTATAGACATGTTGCTGTGATAACCTTGTATATTTTCCATTGTAACCGTGTTGGTTGCAACACGTGTCCTATGAGGGATATGAAGTCAGTAACTGTCACGGCCTTCACCATCTACAGACTGCAATCCTCACACTACAATCTGCATTCCACAGAGGGATGCACTGTGGATAACACATGAAACCATAGGCACAACACTGTCCAGTCTGCAGATGTCCCTGCAGATGGGGATTCCTCCTATACATGGAACTGACATGGCAGGTATTACTACATGTACGACAGGCATATCCAGACAAACACTATTAAACCAACATTCCTCCAAATGCAGTATAGCAGCACTTACAGTCTGTAGTCATGTCAGGCATATCCCCCTCCTGTTTGTTGGCCTGTTTCCACAGTGTATGTTGTTGGAGGTGAATCCACAATCCATCTGGAATGCCATTTGCCAAACAACAGATCTAGTTCCTGCTCACAGTGACTGAAAAGGCCCAACACCACCATGAGGTTCCTAAGTATTGGAATGTGTTTCCATGCAATTGGCTATGGGATTGTTACCACAGTTGTTCCACATTCAATCATCTAGGAGAGGGCTGCAATTCATGCAGAGACCATCAGCTGATCATGAGCATCACATAAAATACACATGCTCCTGCCTAAGCAAGGCAGGTGTGAGTCCCCACATCCACCAGAGAGAGAGTGGGGGAGGCAGACAGAGGCAAATACATATCAGGGAGGGGTGGGAGTGTAAAACTGAAGCATGTTCGTGACACACACCTACCAGCACAGGGTGTCAAACCCCCAACAACTATGTAGTACTATCACAGTTCGATTCAGTTATTGGATGCACCACATGGGTTACTGGATGTGGAGCACTCAGAACATATATATGAGGGTGAGTGACATCTGCAACAGGGATACAGTAGATATATGGTAGGTGTCATAGACGTGCCTGTCTGCATGTACAGGTGCCAGCATCAACACAGGCACACTCACACAGGGACGCACACACATTGACACACTACACACTTGGCAGGGCCAGGAGTGCAATCTGTCTCTAGTGGGATTGCCACAACACATCAATGTGCAGGTATCACATGCACCACACGGGTCATATGGAGGCTGTATGGGCAAAGGGTACAAGGAGATGTCACACATCAGACAGCATGCTTCAGTATACCCTGGGGGGTTGTGTGAGTGTAGATGTGGACATACACACCATACAACACACACACTAACACACAGGGTGCCAATTTTGACATGCATTGGTGCATGTCTACACGGGTGTGTGGTGGTCGACTGTGCCAGCAGGCTGTACAAGGGTAGATGATGGGTATACCTTGGCATCAGGCCAGATGACAATGGTCTGCATTGTGGCTCAGGCCTGTAGTTACTGCATTTGCCGCACACAGGTGGATACTGCATCCCCCTTCCAGTCACCTGGGTGACTACTGTGTGTGGCCAATGCTGTACACCACATGCCATGTATGTGTTCCTTAGTCCATGACATGGATGGTGTCTGGGATGTGCACACCTCCCACATGCATGTACAGTGACATGTGGAACTGTACCTGGGGTGTCTGGCCCATGTTGTGAACGCAGATTATCATCAGATGTGCCAGTCTTGCTCACCTGTGGCAGGAACTAGTACTGGGCAGCAGGTTTACCCTTCACCTACATTGATGGCATGCCAACAGCATTCCCTGATGTCAGTGTCATCTGTCCATCCAGGACATGTTGTCAGGCATGGTATGTCCACTGTGAGTCACATGTGAAGGCACCACAGGTGGTGCAGGTGTCCATTCGGGAACATGGTAGAGGTGCACTGTCTGCATGTAGGTGCATATTGGACAGATGGGCAGGTTAACATGCCCTCTGTAGCCCACTGTTATCACTGCATAGCTACGATCAGTGGCCAATATGCAGTGTACTACCCACGTATTGCATGCTGCCTAGTCATGTGTGTTCATATGACACATGGGTTGAGTGTGTGCTCTGGGTAATAGTGGGGTTACTAACTTGGATTCTCTGGCCTTGATGTCACATGTGTGGGTATGGCTTTGCACCACAGCCTCCAAGCTAATTTATCTGTTATCCCTGTATGGTTGACATTTTGATATATAGTAGGGCCACCATAAAATAAATTAGCGAAGCCCCCTCCACAATGCCCAAAAGTTGACACACACTCCCCTCTACACAGGTTACACACACACACACACACACACACACACACACACACACACACACACACACACACACACACACACACACCTGTCATGTCTGAGAGTAGAACCCCTACCTACCTATTGTATTACACTACAGCACTACACAGTTGTAGTACGCGCCACAGACATTACTGGAGTACTATTTCCCTACAGGTGTATTTCACAGTGAATGACATCAGCAGGATTACCAAAGCAGGGCATTTCAACTGTACTGCAAGTGACTAGCCTAAAATGCATTGCTCCCTACACAGCCAGTGAAACACACACAAAGCATCCACAACTGACACGTGTGGGTATAGAACCCTTGATTGAGGTCTATATCACACTACAGCATGGAGCTCTTATGGGACACGCCACAGGGATTGCTAGAATCTTCCTTCCACAAAGGTGTATTTCACATTGAATGACATCAGCAGGTTTACCAAAGTAGGACATTTCAACTGTACTGCATGTGAGTAGCCGAAAATGCATCGTTCCCTACACAGACAGTGAGACACACACATAACATCCACAACTGACATGTGTGGGTATAGAACCCCTGATCAAGATCTGTATCACACCACAGCATAGAGCTGTTATAGGCATTACTAAAGAACTTTATCCCCAAAGTGTTACTTCACAATGAATGACATCAGCAGGATTGGCAATGTAGGGCATTTGAATTGTAGTGCGAGTGAGTAGCCTATGATGCATTGCTCCATAGACAGACATTGCAACACACACAAAACATCCAGAATGGCCATGGGTGGAGATGGAACCCTAGCACAGTCCTACACCATACTACAGCAGTACGCAGTTACAGGAGATTACTGGGCTATGATTTTCCCAGAGGTGTATTTCTAGGTGTGTGACATCAGCAGCCTTGCCAAAGTCATGTATGTGTATTGTATGGGATGTGAGTGGCCTAAAAATCATTGTTTTCTATTCAGTCAGACACACACACACACAGATTCGCACACCAACACACATACACACAGTAAACAGGTCTGGGGTTAGAACACCTACCTCACTACTTTATCACACTACAGCAGTACTCAGTTACAAGGTGCACTACGGAGATTACTGGGCTATGGTTTCCTTAGAGGTGTATTTCTAGGTGAGTGACATCAGCAGCCTTGACAAAGTCAAGTATGTTTATTGTACGGGGTGTGAGTGGCCTAAAAACATTGCTCCCTACTCAGTCAGACACACACACAGTTTCCAGGTCTTGTGTTAGAACACCTACCTCAATATTTTATCACACTACAGCAGTATGCAGTTACAAGGCGTGCTACAGAGATTACTGGACTATGATTTCTCCAGAGGTGTATTTCTAGGTGAGTGACATCAGCAGCCTTGACAAAGTCAAGTATGTGTATTGTACGGGCTGTGAGTGGCCTAAAAACATTGCTCCCTACTCAGTCAGACACACACACACAGACACACACAGTTGCCAGGTCTGGGGTTAGAACACCTACCTCACTACTTTATCACACTACAGCATTATGCAGTTACAAGGTGCACTACGGAGATTACTGGGCTATGATTTCCCCAGAGGTGTATTTCTAGGTGAGTGACATCAGCAGCCTTCACAAAGTCAAGTATATGTATTCTATGGGGTGTGAGTGGCCTAAAAACATTGCTCCCTACTCAGTCAGACACACACACGCGCACGCACACACACACACACACACACACACACACACACACACACACACACACACACACACACACAGTTGCCAAGTCTGGGGTTAGAATACCTAACTAACTATTTTATCACACTCTGGCAATATGCAGTTACAAGACATGCTATGGAAATTACTGGGCCATGATTTCCCCAGAGGTGTATTTCTAGGTGCATGACATCTGCAGCTTTGCCAATGTTGTGTATATGAATTGTACTGAACGTGAGTAGCCTAGAAAGCATTTCTCTCTACACAGCCAGAGACCAAGACATGCACACCTGCACACACCCACGCAGTTGCCAAGTCTGGGGTTAGGACTACTACCTAACTAGTTTATCAGTACAGCAGTATACAGTTATGGGACGCGCCATGGGGATTACTGAGATACAGCTCTACCAAAGGTGTATTTCACATTGGATGACCTCAGCAGACTTGTCATGATACTGCTATGGGAAGGGATGGTGTGTGCATGGGCTGTAACACATTCATGTTGGGGTTGACATGCCACATGCGGGCACACACAGGGTCATATGCCAAAGGTACGTGTATACAGCTACTAGGTGACATCTTCCTTGTACAGTCATGTTGCACAGTTGACACGTGCAACATGCCGTCATGCTGACAGGTACTGGTGGCTAGCATCTGCAGTGAGTGACACCTGCAGCTCATGTGTTTGGGGCCCTTTGGCTGTGTGCTGGGTGGGACAGGCCCAGATGTCTCCTTGTCATGGTCATCCTCTTCAATACATCTATGTCTGTCTACCTTTGGCTTATTATAGTGTGTTGTTCTTACATATATGTCTGTATTCCTATCCACTGTGTATGCAAGGCAGGAGTGGAGCATAATGACATGTGTCTGCACTGAGAACTGCAACTGACAGATATGTCTGATCCACTGTTGTTTGGTGACATGGCCTTCTTGTGTTTAAGTGTGTGAGCATGCCACGTATGGGCTTTCAGTATGTTGTTGACTGACATTGCCTTCATTCCTCTAAGTGTGTGAGCATGCCCAGTATGGCCATGTATATTGCATGTGTGGATCTAGTCCAGGTGGTTAGTACTACGGCGCTGACCTTTGTGCTGTACACCGACAGGTAGCATGCTGTGCCTGCAGGGTATACATTAGTCATTTGGCATTGACTGTTGCTACATTTCTGCTTAGCGGGGGGGGGACACACCAACCCGTTTCTACATTTCTACACAGGGGTGGGGGGGGCATACCTGACTGTTACCATAAGTGTACATGGGAAGGGGGGGAACACCTTACACTTTTACACAGTTGCTAGGACTGTACTGGTATGTTGGGTAGACCATTTCAGTCTGTAGTCTTAACCTATCATGCTGGCTAGAGGCATACCAGTGTACTACAGATTGTAACTTTCACTCCCTACCTATTAGTTTCTGACTTCCTAGCCTTCACAATTGACACCCAACTGGCTGGCCTTCTGTAGTCTGTCTGTGTAGGGTTGGGGTAGGGGTTACCCATGGGGCTCATTCAGAGGTCATAGTACAGCATTTGTTTGTGTTTGTCTACATCTATCCTGCTGGCTGTGACTGTTGTTGGGTATGTGCCCCTCTCTGACTGGTATGTGTGAGTCACTTACCTTGTGGGTGTCCCAGTATTGAGGGTGGTGATGCAGGGCTGCCTATGTCAGATGCACATAGTACACTCCCTGTACATGGTCAGGTAGTGTCATGTTTGGCATCCCTTTTACTGTATGTGCAAGTCGGAAAGAGGTATCATTCCCTGGGTCCCAACTGTGTCAGTGCATGTGCTATGCGTTGCCTCTTGGCCAAGGCCAGGGCATACTGGGCATGCCTCTTTCTGCCTACTGGAGCAGGCTCAGGTTGTTCCTCGTCTAAGTCACTCTGTGCCTGTACAGGCCTTGTCACTGGTGGGGGGCTGTATGGTCCTGCCCCGTGCTGTTCCTGCTGCAGCTGTTTCCACAGGATTATATTGTGTAGCATGGCACATACAAGGACAATTTGGGTACATGTAGTTGGTGAGTGTTGCAAGGCTCCACCGGCTGTGTTCAGGCACAAGAACCATGACTTGAGCATCCCAAACACATGCTCTATTATGATTTGTGTTTGTGCGTGTGCGTCATTATGGAGTTCTTGTTCGGGTGTGTGTGCAATTCTGATGGGTGTCATCAGCCATGGCTCCGGTGCGTATCCAGCATCCCCCACTAGGTGACCATGTGGGATGTCCCCAATGACAAATGTCTGGTACAGCTGCATCAGATGCCAGATGTGGGAATCGTGGTAGCTTCCAGGGCAGCCAGCACACACATTCATTATTATGCCCTGGACATCGCACACGACCTGGCAGTTGATGGAGGGGAAGCCCTTGTGGTTGATGTAGACCCTACCCTGCTCACCTTGTGGTGCTTTAATGTGTATGTGCATGCAGTCTATTGCACCCATTACCTCAGGGTATTCTGCTATCTGCTGGAAGAGATGCATATTGCTGGCCAATGCCTCATGGGTGATGGGGAAATATACATGCTCACCAACATTTATTTACTTATTTATTTTCAGTTTGATTACCGGTGAAGTCCACTGGACCGTGAAGTGCCCATTTTCAGTGGAGACCCAGGGAGAAAAGCTCCAATAGCAATGTGCTGACATGGCATCCAGGAACTGATAGAGTACCCTGGATGCTGATGCCTGTAAAATCCCCATCATATCCCCAGTTGGCCTTTGGAAGGTACCTGTAGCTAGTATTCTTAGACCTACACATACCTTGGTATCCACTGGGATGGGTTCCCCTCTGTTAGTTATGTGTGTGAGGCGTGGCTGGCACAGCTCAACAATTTGCTGTAGGAGGTCCCTGTCCACCCTATAGCGCTCCACTATCTCCAGCTCATGTAGCCCTTGGTAGGTTACCCTGGGTCTGTACACTCTTCTCCGTCTCCTCACTGTGGGTTGCTCAGCAGCATTCACATCCTCAACACCCTCAGCCTCTTGCACGTGCTGGTTTATGATAGCAAATGCAGCCCCTAACATTTTTTCTCTTGCTTCGTTTTGTAAAATTTCCCTGTCTGTATACACCGGTGGTGCAAGGTTTTTGGGAAAAACAAGGGGGAAAGGTGTTTGCATAGTTTATAGTGGTGTGCTGGGCTGGGCTGGTCTGCTGCCTGTATAACTGGCTGATTCTGATACATTTCACCTGTAAGCTAAGCTAGTTCTCCTTGATTACCTTCCTAGTGCTGTTTTCCCTTCCCATTGCCTCCCTGTTTAAGCCCATGCACGCGCCACGCAAACAGAGCGTTCATATGTGCACAGAGCTGCTTTTTCCTGGTTAAACTTCCTTTTTCTTTCTGTAGGACCTAGTGCATGGTGCGCACACCCACTTACACTTTGTAAAGTGTGCTAGGCAGGTTTAGACACACCCCTGGCTTAGCTGTGCTAACCTAGGAGCAATCTCGAGCCACAGGTCTCCAGTCCGCTTACAGTATGCCTGACACACACCCCCATGATGTCACCTATATCCTAGTCTTTCACCCAGCTATTTTATACTCTTACACTCTTGGGACCTGCCTCACACCCTGGGAAAATCTGAGATTCACCAACCTTTCCCTTATTTGCATAGGATTGCCTACTAATGCATAGTTACATGTCCCACACTGAGCCTCCCCCCTTAGCAACCACTACTCACTGGCCAGGTTGTCTTTTGCTTGCCATTGACTTGCATGGCAGAATACTGATTTTAGTTAGAATGCTTATTTTAGGTTTATTTTATTGATTTCCCCCCGATCCTGTTTGCTCGTCGCTGCCCTATACTTAACCAGGCGAGATCAGCGTAAAAAAATTAAAAGTTGTTTTTTTTATTTATTAAACATTTTGCAATGCCAATGGACTTGGCCATTGGCATGCTTCCTCAGTAATATGCAGCCTATATTTGAAGCTGTCATAGCTCTGTTTTGTAGTTTGCAGAAATGTACTCGGTTACTAACCGAGTAAATTTCTGCAGACTGCACTCTTCCTGCACTGACAGCTGCCGGCTTCCTGGATCGCATATTACCCTCATTTGCATTATTTTCACCTGCAAATGAGGGTAAGTTGCATACAGGTGCTTGGTTTGTGCAGGATTAGCCTAAGAGCACACGTGCATTCCCAGGAGCTCGTTCCTAGATCGCATGTCGGCCATATTGCCGAAAATAGCTCTTAAACTAATCCTGCACGCTATAAAGGGCTTTGTAAAATCAGGGGATCATCTTTTCAGAAAAGATTTCTTTAATGGGTGCTTTTTTAATCTGTAATGGTAACAGTATCTGACTGACTCATAGAGGTTCTGTGAAATTAATTTACAAAAAGGAACAGATTATATTGTTTAGTCTGCTAGAAATCCCCTTGATTTATCTTGGAGAATAGCAAAATTAAAAGGTCTGATGGCTATGAGAAAGGCTGAAATAGATGACACAGTCAAGTATAATCCCTTGATGATGTTCATTTTCCTGTAGTTCTGGTTTTCAGTTTAGAAATCCTATATTTTACAGAACTGTTCTTGAGTAATATATATTATGTCAAATGCTACAACAGAGTTGACTGACTGATACATGTAGAGCTTGTACTGACTGTATCTCCAAACTCAAACACATATATTGACTACAAGACAGATAAGCAGTGATATTAGCCAGCCAGCCAGCCAGACACACACACACACACACACACACACGCACACACGCACACACGCACGCACACACGCACGCACACAGGCACACACACACACAAACACACACACACACACACACACACACACACACACACACACACACACACACATACTAAATGAAGATGTCTTACAAAGCGGTATCCAAAGTGGTGATGTCTGCACTAGGAGGTGAGTTGTGAAGGTTGTATTGTATATTTCCTGTAGATTATGCAATACGAGGGTGTTGTCACTTATCCTGTACTGATAAGCTCATAAAAATGGTCAAACATGTCATGTCATGTCTATGGCTACTCAGGTTTGGCTTTATTAGCCTGAATGCCTCAATACAATCTTTAAAAAATAAAAAAAAGTCAGTGGGTATTCCAAACCAGCATATCACTGGAACACTTGTATGTTCTTAAGTGGGTATTTGCATATCTCCCCTGCGACTCCTTCATAGGAGGTCTAAGGTATTACACAGTGAAGACTGTGGTTTTCCAGGATCTTATTTTGATGTTTTGCCTATGTGTGTTTTTTCTGTGTAATCTTTTTCCTGTTGGCATGCTATAATCTTCTACCCATATCTGCAACAAGAAGTCTCTGAGATCAGCATTGTTCTAGCTCTAATGCTAGTATTTCATCACAAGCTCAGTGATCCCTCATACACACCACTGCAACCACCATTATGGCATGTGAAAATGGCATGGGCAAACACAGATGATTATATGAGTCACCAGTTTCTGTCAATAATCATATGAGAGAAAATTTAAAAAGGCATGATACCTCAGCTCATCTGAGATATCGTATTTAAGTTCTAATTATTTTATTCAACCATTTGCAACTGCTGCATAAAAACAATATATTTTTATTATCTATTTTTAGTTTAGCCATCTGCTTAGCTCGGTCCTTTCCTGAAATGCTATTCTGTCGATACCTGCCAGGTAAAACTGTTCTCTGACTATAGGATCATAGGAAGTTACTAGGCTAATGGCCCTAGGGGCCTTATAAGCCTAGCCAAGTTCTCCCCTTATTTCAATGATCAGCACGAATTGCCCCTCTCAATGAGGAACACAGGTGGAACCCCTGGGGTGAATTTACAGTTACACATCCAACTGTCCAGATTGCGTTTGAAGAGATTCCATGAGGTGCTCTGTTTGACATGAAGTACGAGTCCATTCCAAAGGTGTGGTAACCTCTAGGAGACAAATCTGTTCCTACAGCAAGTTCTATTAATGTTACATACTTGGTTAAGGTCTTTAGAGCGAGTAACCTGTATACCATTTGACTTGCAGATATGCAGCAAATCAGATGGTGCACAGGTTACTTGATTTTATAGTTTGTTGTTCTTGTCTGTTAGTCTTGCTTTATTGTCATGTTCCTTTGCTTTTTTTATCTTGGAATTGTGAAAAGCTCTACATTAAGACCAGGACCAGTGGCTTTTGAGTTGCCTACCAGTTATGCAGATTAGACTTCAGAAATCCCTCCTTTTGAAAACTCACTTGTTTTTAGTTCTGAAAGCTTTATATCATATTAGGCAGGCAATCCTCTTAGACTGGCAGCCATCTGTCAGGACTCGCAATGCCAAGTCTCATAATTTGGAGACTAAATGACCTACAAACAGGACTTGCATATACTAAGTCCAAGATTGCTGCTTCTCAGAATATTCTCTTTTCTGCAGGGTATGGCAATTTAAGAGTTAGTATATATAAGTTCTGAGGGAACTTAGCTCCTGCAAAAACAAGTTTAAAGAGAAGAGTGATGTTTGGTATTTGTACTTCTCCTGTATTTTTGGTCTTTTTTTACTTCATTTCAGATCTCAGCATTGCCTGCCCCAGCATGTCAACAGGGAGCCCCTCAGAATGATTAAACTTCAGCTACACTCCCTTTCATATCTTCCTGCATGCTAGGAGCACACCGTAATACCTATAGCACTAACCCTCTTTTACATAAAACATTAGCATTAACCCTCTTTTACATATTTTAAAACCGATGAAGTAGTCCCTAGTATTATATTTTATATATATATATATATATATATATATATATATATTATATATATATATATATATATATATATATATATATATATATATATATATATATATATATATATATATATATATATAGATATATTTAGGTATAGGTTAGATATAGATATCTGGGTGTCAAGCGATTGCAGACAATGTGTGTGTCATTCAGGTGATTGCGATCAAATATTTTCAACTGTGTGCTTATCTATCAAATGCTGAGTTCTTTAAAAATCACTTCAAAGGGTGCTAGTAACTATTGCATACAGTTAGCTAGAGACAGGGTAAAATGTGTCAGTATGTGTTATTTCTTATAGCAGCCAAACTGGAGGCAAAGCTCTCTCAACCCAAGACTGGAACTGACAGTCAAGAGGTGAAGGAAAATACTTGCAACACACCACCAGCCTCACATAAACCTACTAAACCAACACCGGCAAAGAACACACATAAATACACAAAAACATACTCGGAGGCTCTAAATAAAAATTTGCAAAAGCAACACAGACCTCCAAAGCAGACACCCAAGCAACCTCCATACCCCATCACAAACCATGAAACACATACTTCACATAATCAGTGTGTCACGCAATCACAGCCTTTAAGGCAAAATAACATACCCAACACATTAGTAATAGGCGACTCTATAGTCAGGCACACTGATGTCCCACTAACTAGGCTGGACAAGGAGAAGGTTACAGTTAGCTGCCTGTCAGGCACCAAGATCTGCCACATAACACAAGCACTCAGGTCACTCCAGAACAAGTACAAATAAGACTCTGTCATTGTCCATGTTGGTGTGAATGACCTGAGACGTACCTCCCTGGACTACATGGAAAGAGACATGGAAGAGCTATCTGATCACGTAGCCCAGGCCAGTATGACACTGACCCTGAGTAGCATCCTGCCCTCACCATGAATTATGCCACAGTATAAAGAAAAAAATGATCAGTTTCAACAATTGGCTAAGTTTCTGGTGTCATTCAAAGGGGATCCAGTATCTGTCCACCTGGGATGATATGCTCGATAAGCCATGTTACTTCGCAAGAGATGGCTTGCACCTGTCACCCTTAGGCTTTTGAATACTGGCCAAGGCTTTTGCCACCCCCATAGTGCCTTTTTTAGGCAAGGCTCAAAAGACAAACCCACCACTGTAAATAGCACAAGTAACCAAAAACTGAGGGTAATGCTACTCAATGCCAGAAGTCCAAACCTCAAAATGCATGTACTCGAGGCAATCCTCAGTATGGAGAACATCGATATCTGTGCAGTAACAGAAACCTGGTTTAAGGCTCCAGAGAGCACCCCAGCACTACCAGGCTATAACTCATACCATACTTTTCTGCCACAGAACCCGGACTGAAACACAAAAGGTGGGGGTGTATCCATATTCATCAAGGATACCCACACCTGGTTAGTGGCACAGCACAATGCCTCAGAGATCTTCCATGTGCAACTAACAATGGGCAAAACTGCAATTCAAATTATAGCTTGCTACAGATCACCCACCATGACCCAGGACCCCCATTCCGCATTTCTGGAGACAATGGAAAATGTGAAGGTCCTACCAAATGCCCTAATATTGGGTGATTTCAATTACCCAAACATTAACTGGGAAAGCTACTCAAGTATTAACTCCCTTGCTCAATGCTTCCTAGAATTTATAAACTCGAATGCCCTGGATCAACTGGTCAACACCCCCACCAGAGTTGACAACATATTGAACCTGTTGTAAAAACAGAAGAGCGATACACCACAAGTAATGAAATCAAACTGAAACCTCAACAGTGCAGGATACACGATGTGAAGAACATAACATCGCCAAACTGAAACTTCAGACTGTAGCTTCAACAGTGCAGGATACACGATGTAACAAACATAACATTGCAAATGCAGAAAACCAAATTGAAACTTCGAAATAAAACTTCACAATACTTGAATAAGTAGAAAACATAAAAAGAACCCTTCTGATAAAAACAGACGGACAAGCGCTTTCAGCTAATCAAGCCTTCTTCAGATAGTAGTTTGCTGAGCATTCTTTAGTGGAGGTCACTTCTCCTTTTCTAACATATTGGACCTGGTCATCACCTACATGGGCGACCAGTGTTCTACACCAGAGATCAAACCCTCATTGGTTAGATCAGACCATAGACTAATCACTCTGGATATCCACATTCTGCCCTCACCTACAATCAAGGAAACCACCGTGAAAAACTTTTCAAAAGCAAACTTCACGTTACTTAAGACTGAGGTGGAAAGGTTCACAGCCCTCATGCTAAAGGATAATGCTGTCCAAGCTGCTGAATCCCTTACAAAGGCACTCTATGAGCACCTGCAAGAATGCATGGATCATGCTATCCCAAGCAAAACCAAGACTCACTCCTCCAAGAAAAGGAAACCACTCTGGTGGACTCCTGCCATAAACAAGCTATACAATAGAAGGAGGAAACTAGTACAGAAAAGTGTAAAATCCCAAGAAGGGAAGACATCCCTGATCAGTATCAGCAAGAAACTACCATCTCTCATAAAATCATCCAAGGCTAGCTTTGAAAGAAAAATTGCCAAGTACTCCAAAGATAACCACAAAGTGTTCTTTAGCTATGTCAGGAATCTAAGTGGCAATGCTCAGATCTGCTCTGAGTTAGTGCAGAATGGCACAAAATACACTGAACCGACTGATATCGCCAACATTCTGGCAGACAGGTTCAGCATAAACTTCACCTCCCTCTCACCCCCAAAAGGGCCCATAACCATACCAGAAGAATGTAGTGCCCCAGCAATCACTGAAACACAGGTTAAAACAGCCCTACCCAAAGTTAAAAATACAGCTTCAATGGGACCAGATGGTGTCCCAGGCTGTGTCTTACATGAGCTCCAAAATAAACTAACCTCTCACCTAAACACACTGTTCAAACTCAACCTCTCTACAGGCTATGTACCCACAGAGTGGTGCACAGCAACAGTTATCCCGCTCCACAAAGGTGGAGCCACAACGGACCCCGGGAACTATCGCCCTATAAGCCTGACTAGCTTGGTCTGCAAGGCTATGGAGTACATCATCATGGAATTCATTAACAGAGACATTGGGAACCTTCAAACATTGGACCCTACTCAGTTTGGCTTTGTTAAGAGAAGATCATGCCTCCTAAACCTGGTGGACTTCTTTGAGACAGTTACCAAGGCTTTAGACAAGAGAAAGGAGATCAACACAGCCTACCTAGACCTCGTAAAGACTTTTGACACCATTCCCCATTCTGGTATTATAGACAAGCTCACCAGCCTAAACATAAACCCCTACGTCATGAGATAGGTTGCCAATTGGCTCATGGATAGAACCCACATGGTCAGAGTTGCAGGCTATAGGTCCGACTCAAAACCAATTACAAGTGGCGTCCCCCAGAGCTCAGTCCTGGGACCCCTCCTGTTTGGTATATACTTCTCAGAGGTACAGGAAAGCACAGGAGGACTATGGCTGACCAAGTTCACACACGACTGCAAACTGGGGGCCATAATTGACTTTCCAGCTGATACAGACATCTTCCAGAAGGGTCTCACTGAGACAGATACCTGGTGTCAAAATCATGGCCTCAAGCTAAATGCCAAAAAGTGCATAGTCATCCCCTTTGGAAAAAACAAAGTACCCGTGAACTACCACATAAGTGGTAGTTCCCTAAATACAGAAAATGTAATAAGGGATCTGGGGACCCAAGTAGATAATAATCTCTCCTTTGATAATCATATTGCCAAGGTGGTTAGAAAATCCTTCTATGTGGCCCACCTAATCACAAAAGGGTTCACATATAGAACAAAAGAGGTTATTGTGCCCCTCTACTCATCACTCATCAGACCCATCATAGAGTACAATGCCCCATTTGGGATGTACCTTACAAGACACCTGCAACAGCTGGAAAGACCACAGAAGTACCTCACCAAGAGGATTACTGGCCTCAAACATATGCCCTATGCAGCCCGACTGAAGAAACTCCAGCTGTACTCGGTTGCATACCGCTTACTCAGAGGTGATCTCTGCCTGACATACAAGGCCATGTCCAACCCAGAAATGATGGACATGCTCCACCTAAAAAAAAACAAATCCCCAAGAGCCACATGCTCTAGGGATCTAAACCTCACCACAACAATAAATGGGAAGTGTTGGAGGGATAGATTCCTGCCCCAGAGACTTTCCATGCTTTGGAACAGGATTCCAATCTACATTAGGCAGAGCCCCTCACTAACACTCTTCAAGAGAAACCTTGACGAGTGGATGGGAAACAGAAAACTTACCCCGGGGATCACTGCAGTGGCTCTGCTGGACAGAGGCACAGGGAACTAATAGCTCTGCTGGACTGAGGCACAGGGAGCTAATTAAGGGGGCGGTGAAAGCCAACACATTCTGGCTAGGCTTATAGATGCCCTCAAGCATATAGCCTAGTACTTACCTATGAACCTAAGATCCTAAGATGTTGCCTTGTTTCTTACTGACTCTTCAGTAGGAGGTTGAGAGGTAGTTTGCTGGTTGTAGCTAGGAAGGTGTCGACTTTTGTTTTGTGCAAGACTATGGTCATATGGTATGTGTGTGTGTGTGTGTGTGTGTGTGTGTGTGTGTGTGTGTGTGTGTGTGTGTGTGCGTGTGTACATGTGTGTGTGTGTGTGTGTGTGTGTGTGTGTGTGTGTGTGTGTGTATGTGTATGTATAGTTGTGTGTATAGATGTCAAGTGGTGAATGATGCATGAGAGATTGACCACTGCAAAATGTAGTGTTAATGTATATTTTCATTATGTTGGCGTGTATAACATTTGAGTGTCTATGTTTGTTTGGGTGAGTATGGAATGTGCCCTGTGTTGGGCTTGCATAATAGTGCTACGAGGATTTTTTTTGATTGATTCATTTGTGATCACTGTTGGATTAAATGCAGTGACATAGGCACTAAACGCGTGCACACACACACACACACACACACACACGCACACACGCACACACGCACACACGCACACACGCACACACACACACACACATACATACTCACACACAAAGAAATGTAGAAAAAATAAACGGAAAGTTAGGGATTGTAGAAAGTGGCACAGAAGAAGTAAAGAGGTAACACAGTTGAATAAGAAGAGTGGGAGAATAAGAATTGTGAGGAACTCAGTGAGTTTAATTCAGGGCACTTTGGGATCGCAGAGGGTTTGAGGTTTGCAGTTGAATGGGGCAGCTTCATAGTAGAATATGTTAGTGGACTTGGCTAGATAGGCATGGATGGGTAGTGTAGAACTAAAGAAGGAGGAAGCAGGAGGTGTGGAAAAAGCTAGTGAGGAGAAAAACAGATGGCAATGATAGAAAGACAGAGCTTGTTTGAGGAGTACAAGCAGGGAGGTGGCAAAATGAAGGGAAAAGTGGAAGGTGCAGCTATGAAATGGACAGGGGCAAACAGGAAAAATGCCAGCACTGAACGAGAAATGCAAGCAGTAGTGACAACTGATAAAGGGGGAACTAGTGTAAGTGGTGGCCAGGCAGGAATCAAATTACAAGTTGGGCAGGAGATAATGGGGGGTTGGGTCACTTGGCCAGATGGAAGAGGCAAAGGACAAAAGAGACAGAATACTGGAGAGGTCTTGTGGGAAGAGCACAAAAAGGATGGGGAGAAGCTGACATACACCACAGGGGGGGAGGCATTTTGAAAGACTGAGTATGGTGAAGTTAAAGGTAGTAGAAGTGTTACAGACAGGAGTGCAAGTGGCATAGGCAATGAAGAAAAGAAGAGGAGAGTCAGTGAGGGAAAGAGAAATGGGGGTTTTCAGATTGGATTTTTCGGTCCATTAGCCTCCATTTTACTAGCGTATGACCCTAAGTATGTCATTTAGCCAGACAGTGCTCTCATGCTGTCCTTGAAAAAGAAAACACATTTCAGTGGATTAACCACATTAACAAAAAATAAAATAAAATAAAATAAATTGAGAGTCATTTGCAAAGGATATCAGGATCCTAAGCAAATGAGAAAAAATAAACTGGATTTTAGTAAAAATGGTTATAGGGATTAGATTTAGTTAAATGTTGGAGGAAGTGCATAGAGTGATCACCAATAGAGAGGAGTGACATATGATATAGTGCATGTAAGTACCAACAATATGATAAAATGCTAAGTGGCAGAGAAATGTCAGGAGAGGGAATTAGGGTGGCATTCTCAGAAATGGCATCTGCACCAGCAACTGGCACACAGAGTAAAAAGAGGATCAGTGTGTATAATAAGGCAGAAGGCTTAAGATTGTTAAGATGACTGGGAAAGCCGGCAACAAGATGAGGCTGATGCTGCACAGAGTGCTTCTTCTTAGTCTGAAACAAACCAGGGTAAAGGAAAAGAGTTGCAACCAGTAATACAGTAGAAGACGGTACATACTGCTGATGTTACAAAATCATGGCCTGATGATGAGAGGTGACGGACATGGAGACACCGGAATAGAGTTTTCAGGGATGACATAAAAAAGGAGATGTAGAGGAGCAGCAATCCGCATAATGGGAGACATCAAATGTAAGGCTTGAGAGAATGGCGAACATCATCGACAGTGGTACTAGACTACAGCCATGGTTGCAATCCACATTTAGTGCCTTTTCAGTCAAGGCAGAGGAAGAAATTGGGGAAAGCTGGTACACTAGCATAGTGTGTCATCTATCAGATGCAGCAAGAGAAGTATATGGGGGATTGGAGCAGACAATAAAGAAGTGGGTTATATTCATGGGAATATTCCTTTAAGTGAAATACCGGAATGCTAATGTTAATAACACTGACAGCAAAAGGATGACAGCACAAATGTTGACATGGCACTATGCATGCATGCGGAATATCCACACAGCATGCAAAAACAACTCAAACAAAGAAAAATACTAAAAACCTTTTTTTGATGAGGTAAGTCCCTTTGCACCACCCAGCTCCCCACACCCCCTGCTAAATATATATATATATATATATATATATATATATATACACATGGTGCACTATCAAAACTATGACTGACAAAAAAAGAAACGTTCAGTTCAGTGACTCACAACGCCAAAAAACGGAACACTGACTAGGTAGATTATTCAAATTTGGCATTATTCAACATACTGTTTCCCCTTGCACATTTCACAACATTAACTTATATAATGTAGTCAGCAGTACGAACATACTGTATAACACCTCACTTCATGTTTTTGCAGGGGGAGCAAGCCCCGATGTGCCCCCCCACACCCCCTGCAAATCATAAATTCCAATTCCGAGATCACACTACAGTGGGGAAAACGGTAGATTTCCTGATCTGCACTGTACCGTGACCTGTAATACCTTGAACTTCTCACTGTTATATGTAACTCCAAGTGTGCCAGAATGTACATCTACAGTTTCACCACTCATCCTCAGTTTGTAACCACGTACATAAATCGAACAAAGCCAGCATACTACCCTTTCATCTGTAAATATACCACATGTAACCTATTGGAAGCACATACTGCATACTTACAGAAATTAGGTACGTTGCTAGGGATCCTGATTATCATGGCCAAGTGCCTTCAGTGGGCAAACATAGCTAGATGGCATGATGTTTTGTACTCTGCCGGCAGTACGATACAAAGTCATTACTTCAAATCAAACTATTCTAAAGTAAGCATGCTGATGACATTAAATCAAAATCATATCCGAATAGCATATATCAGTTGATGTTTTGAACTGCGAAATTATTACCATCAAAGTCTTACTATCGACATTATGACTTTCTGCAATCCAACATGCAGTAATGTCATCATCGCTATTATGGTAGTAAACCTATATATATATATATATATATATATATATATATATATATATATATATATATATATATATATATATATATATATATATATACTAAGTCTGAGATCCCACAGACTGTAAGTCTTGCACACCTGCCGACAGTCTGTTTTGTTGATCAAAGTGTATCGACAAAACAGATGCTGACATCTTAGAGTTTTGACCAACTTAACTCCTGTGCTGACAAAACAGATACTGACATCTTAAGAGTTTTGACCAGTTTAACTCATATGCTCATGATGAATCTCATTCTACCAGAAGCAGACTGAGAGATTCTGAAAACATGGGAGTTTACTTACTTATTTCATTACACTTGTTAACCGGGTAAGTGAACTGGTCTGAGGATCCTTTTCAGCCGTAACCCAAACTCTTATGGCAAGGCAACAGTACGTGATGATCACAGAATGTAACAATTAAATGTATTACATTCAGAAATGCAGTCATTAAATTTTCATGATTATACTATAAAACAGTATAAGCACCATTCTGATGTCAGAAAGGTGCTTAAAGGTGGCCAAGGATGAACACAGGATAGCAGCAGATTTCTTCAGCTCCACCAACATAACTACATTAACAGGAAATTACTTCAAAATTCAACTAATGGAATAATTTTCTTTCTAATAACATTTGGAATATCAATATCTTGAATAATATCTAAAAAAGAAAGAAAATTTAACTAATTTTCTTTTTGAAAATTTCTCTCTCATCACTTCTGTTCAGAATGAGTTCCAGCAAGGCTAACAGCCAGGATTCCAGCATTAAGAAAGAGCTTCAGACTTTACTTTCAACTATTCAGCTACTAACAACTAAAATGGACAGATTGGATGTTAAAATTGATAACTTTATAGAGAAAACCACAAAACAAATGGATGTGCTACACCAAGATCTACAACATCAGAAAGCTCAGATTACAGGTATAGAAGAGACACTTAATGATATGGACAACAGAATTAAGGAAGAAGAAATAAACATTGAATTCTTATTAAAACAAAACACACACCTTCAATCCAAACTAGATGACTTGGAAAACAGATCCAGACGCAATAATATAAGGATTTTTGGACTGCCAGAAAATATAGAAGCTAAAAATCTTTTTACCTGATGGCCCTAGAATTTTTGAAGACTTGGACTCTGCTTTGCTGCACATTAAAAAAAATAAAATACTAAATAAAATAGAGGATATGGAATGGGCAAGTCCTTCGTTAAAGAGAATGGCAACAGGAACTTCTTGGAAGACATCAGAGAAACAAAAAAGACTAAAAAACAAATGACATGTTTTATATTTCTTTGAACTCTTTAATTACAGTTACTACATTTACAAGAAAACCACAAATATTTTAATGGTTTGTTCAAAGTTATTTCAATATGCAAGAACTGAATTTTGTTTTATAAATAATCAAACTTCCTGAGGAACAAATAACCTGATATGAATCAACTTGTTTCTCTTTTGTGACAAAGAGACCTAAGGTTAGTAATTTGATACATTTCCTTTCTTTTCTTGTTTTAAATAATGGCATTCTCTTTAAACTAAACATCTAGAGAAGGGTGGGGGAGAGCAGGGAGAGGGGAAGGATGAAAAGAAGGAAATAAGGGGAAAATAATCTATTATCTCTTTAAAATTATTTATGCTGTTTAAATGTTACTGCTATTTATTACACCATGACTAAATTGCTTAAATATATGATATCAAATAATATGTCATGATATAACTGCAGTTGACTAGAACTAAAAGTGTCTGAAAGTAATATGTTTCAGATTTTACTTTATTTTTTTTTCTCTCTCTCTCTCTCTCTCTCTCTTACTTATAAGGTAATAAGGTTCTGATAATAATGATATGTGTATGTAACAAATTCTGAATGAGAAAATGAAATGGGGCATATAAAAATAAGTTATGTTTATGTTAAGCAATTGAAGGCTTGGTTTCACTGCCATAGAGACTGCAATGACTTGTGAAGTGCTTCGAGAAGGTTTTACACTGCATAGATCCATTTGTACTACAAAATGAATGTCTGTCACTTACTTTTATTAAAATTCCCTCCAGAATGTTATGGGAGACAATTTGGGTGTAGGTATCCTCGTGAATAGTGTCCTCGAGTCATTTTTAAAGCTTCAACATCAAGAAAACACGCAGAGAAGCTGAAAGCAGCCATTTTGAACTTTGACCCCTGATTTCACACAGACTCATCGCAAATTCAAGAAGTAAACTGTTTCAGGAAGTAGAACTGCTGTAAATGCGGTACTGTGATGAAAAACGAACTTTATGACAACAAAATGTGAGTTTTTCTTTATAATAATTTACTTATTTAAGATGTAACTTATAAAATATAAAAGTTATAATGATTTTAAATGACTTAATATGCCATAGTAAACAAATGAGATAATTTAGAAGACATAGAAGGTAAAACTCATGCACATATGTTTTTGAAAGCTTATATGACTGCTGCACCTTAAAACATATAGATGCATATGATTTAAAGATATGTAATGTTATAATGCATCTGCCTTGACTAAAAGACAAGTATGTGCACTATTATGATTATATTTCAGAAGAAAATGTCATGTGATACATTTTAAAGCTGCAGTGCAGATATATAGGATACAGATGGCTTTCATCACAATGATTTATGTATAACCAGGGATCAATATTGCTGTGTAGTATGTTCTTTTAACTTATATATTGTGAATAATCATTTTATTTATATGATAAGAATGAGTATAAGAAGGATGCTTCTAGTGCATGTAATTTAAAGTTTTAAAACTACTAACAGTACTGCTATGACAGAAAATGGGTATACCCTAATGTAAGTAATGTCTGAGTCATGATAGCTTGAGATAACAAATGTTATTGAATTCAACTGAGCATTAACATATAATATGAACTTATTATTACAAATTTTTATTAAACTACCATATGGGTATTCCTCCTTTTTTTTTTTTTTTTTCTTTCTCTCTCTCTCTCTCTCTCTCTCTCTTCTCTGCTCCCACTTTCAAGATTATTAGAATGCCATTATGATTATGAATTTATTATATAGAATAGATGTACATAGAAATATTAGTTGATTATAAATGTTTTATATGATTATATGAAGCTGTTATATAAATTGTTTAAGCTTTGCTATAATAGATAATCAAATTAAATGAGGTTAGCTTTAGTTAATAATAGTTAGTATTGAATTAATTTGGTGGCAGCTGGAGTACTGCTGCTTAGGATAGGGGGATAACTTGAGTGGTATTTGCTACTCGAAGTTGGAGTTTTTAACTCCAGGCTGGAGGCATTGTTTTATCCAAACAATATTTTCACCTGATTATTATCATGTGTATATAGTTTTGACATCCACATTACATTTTATAAACTCATTGTCACTACAAACAAAAGTTAGAATTACACAAAATTCCATAAGATTTTCATTAAATACAGTTGTAATTAATAGAATACCTAAAGGAGGAGACATAATACTACTTATTTTAGTAAATGTTACTCTGATTATGAGTTTTATATGTTTATAATAGTTAAATGGTAACTTTAAAATGAATTTCTTTAAACATTAATGGACTGAATAACCCATGTAAAAGGGCAAGTTTAATGAGATATATTAATCTACATAGAGCCAATTTAATATTCCTTCAAGAAACACATCTCCTAAAAAAAGATATAGATAAATTAGCCACTAATAAATATACAGTTTTGGCTAGCTCAGAACACACACAGAAAAAAAGAGGAGTGGCTATCTTATGGAACAAAAATATGCCTATACCTAAAACTATTAAGTCTTATAGAGATGATAAAGGAATGTTCTGTATGGTCACAATACAGATTAATGGGAAAATATATACATTAATTAATGTATACTGGATACCAGGAATTGGCACTAATACAGTGAAACACCATCTCGATAAGATTATATCATTCTCTATAGGAGATATTATTTTAGCAGGAGATTTTAACTGTATTCTGCATGAAAAAGATACTACTACTATAGGAAAAAGGAAAATCACATCTAATGCAAAACATTTGAAGGATTTCATTAACTTATATCATTTGAATGATATTAATAATCAGGCAGATTCTAAATCATTACCATACACTTTTTTTTCTAATAGACATAAAACTTATTCAAGAATAGATAGAGTCTTTATTTCTAACCAACTGGTAACAGACTTAATTAATTCTAAGATCATTTCATGTCCTATATCAGATCATAATTCAATTGTCTTTGAATTTATGGTAAATAGTACTTATAATGTTCAGATCAAAAGAATACCAGCATACTTAACTCAACTAAAGGATTATAAAGATTATATACTTACAGAGGTGCAACATTTCTTAGACTTAAACACTACACCTGCGTCTCCATTATTTACATTTGGGATGCTCTAAAATCATATTTATATGGACAAAGTATCAGATGGTATAATAATAAAAGGAAATCTTGGGACAAAGAATTAATAGACATTCAAAACAAGTTAGACTCATATAAACATAATAATAAAGAAAATATTATGGACAAAAAAGTCATTGAGGAAATAAATAAATTAAATGAGAAATACAAAGAAATTTTAAGTCACAAAGTCAAAATAACATTAGAGAAATATAAATTTTTGTCTTACTCAATAAGTCCCAAATATTTACATAAACTTAAAAATAAAACAAAAAGGCTGAATAAACAAAATCACATCAAAGAAATTTTCTCTCCAAGGAAAAAGAAGAACGTCTCTAGTTTACCAGAAATATTAGATGAATTTAGAAATCACTTTCATAACATTAACCATGATAACATTAATTTGGATTCTAAAGACAAAATAAAGAACTTTATAGTTACAAACATGAACAAAAAACTTAATAGACAACAGACTAAATTAATAGATAAAAATATTTCATATACAGAGGTTATCACACAAATAAATAAACTTAAATCAAACAAAGCACCAGGTAATGATGGTATTATCCCAGAGATTTATAAAATTCTTCCTAAGAGTATTTACTCATTAATACATAAGGTTTTCATTTCAGCTCAAAATGAGTTATCAACTCCCCCATCCTGGCAATACACATTTATTTCACCAATTTCGAAACCCAATAAAGACCCAACTAGATGCATTTCATATAGACCTATTTCATTACTTAATGTTGACTATAAAATGTTCATGAATATATTTGCTGACAGAATAAAGACAATTATTCCAGGTATAATAGATATAGATCAGACAGGCTTTATTATAAATAGAAATACTTTTGATAATATAAGGAGAACCTTAACGCTAATTGATTATGCAAACAGAAAAAAGAAAGACTTGACACTCATTAGTCTTGATATAGGTTCAGCATTTGACTCAGTAAGTTGGGACTATTTGTTTATTTTGTTGAAATGTACAAATTTCTCTGATGCATTTGTGAATTTAATTGAACATCTATATAAAGGAGCATTGGCTTACATTAAAATAGGAACATATGTCTCACAAAAATACCCATATTAAAAGGTACAAAACAAGGGTGTCCACTTTCACCATTATTATTTACTTTAATAATGGAGCCTTGGGCTAATTTGATTAGAAACAGCAATGATATAGAAGGATTTGATATAGATGAAAATACAATATCTAAAATCCAACTTTTTGCAGATGATGTTCTAATTACATCAGCAGGAACAAATTCTTCTATGCGCTCATTATTTGACAAGATGACAGATTTCAAGAATATTTCTGGTTTGGTATTTAATGAAGAAAAAACTAAAATATTACCAATATATGCACGGAATAATGTTCTCAATAATGATTTTCTCAAATATATACCCAATTCAGGTCAAATAACTTACTTAGGCATAATATTAACTAAAGATATAAAATCCATTATACATAATAATTATAGTAATTGTCTTCATAATATACAAAATCTTTTCAATAGCTGGAATAATATGTTTTTTACCATGGAAGAAAGACTCACAATTATTAAAATGATAATATTCCCTAAGATATTATACATAATACAATCAATAATACTCCCACCTACAAAAATAATTATTAAGAAATTGAATTCACAAATGTTAAATTTCTTATGGGCACCTAATAGACCTAGGATTGCATTAAAAAAACATACTAATAGTTGGTCTCAAGGGGGCATATCATTTCCAGACTTTAATTTATATGTTATCTCTTCTATTATAAAAGTTATAACATTGCTAATAGATCAGTCATATGTTGCAAAATGAAAGGAATATTGGGAACTAATTAGCATGCACTTCATGAAAATATCATTAGTACGCAAAAATACTATTATAAATAATCCCATGTTATGGTTACTAAAAGAGTTTTGTACCTCATCTATTACACCAAAATATATAGCTAGTTACCCATTAAATATTATTATTAGATATCGTAATTTTATATTTATGCATCCTAAGTATAAGGAATGGAATTTTATCTTATTTCCTATAATGTATGCACAAGGTATTCTTTTATCATCCACCCCTGAAAGAATTCTTCTAGTTACAGAGAATGATTTAAAGTATTGGTATCAGTTGCTGTCTGACAATAAAGCAAAAAATTTAGACTTCTTAAAGCAAGAATTTGATTTGAGAGAAACATGTTGGTTAGAGATTCAGACTTTTAGACAACATCTTATTAATAAACTTGATTTAATGTCTTTAACTGTTAAAGAATCTGTCCCAATTCTGATTGATTACTTGATATTAAATTTACAACATAGGGTTTCTGATAAAGGTAAACTCTCACACATACATAAAATTGTTAGAGATGAAACACATTACAGTTCAGATACTTACTGGAATTATTTCATTTCCATTAATGGTGAATCACCAAAACAACAAGATAAACAATATATACTGGAATCTGCCTATAAAACTACTTCTTCTATTAATTGGAGACTTTTTACCTGGAAATTTTTACATAGATCTTTCTATACACCCTTAATGATGAATAAAATAAACAATAAAGACAACATATGTAAGAGATGTAAGGTAGAAATAAATGCTGATTGGGCTCATATGTCTTATGACTGTATAAAATTGAAGGAATATTGGATGTTAATCAATGATTTTTTGCAGGCTCTTTTCACAGATAATTTTACAGTCTCTAAATCACTTATATTATTTAACTCCCCTGTTCCTAAATGTGTTAAAAAGTTAAACTTCCCTTATTATGGTCTATTCTAGCAGTGGCTAGAAAAATAATAACTAGAAATTGGATTTCAGATACTCCTCCTTCATTTAATGAATTTAAAAATGTTATGATTGAAGTATGCCATATGGAACTAATGACAATAAAGTCAAGAACCATTAGGAAAACATCTTACTATAATATATGGGATACTTTACAAAATTTGTTAAAACAGTCTTAGTTTCATTAGTAAGATGTTACAGTTTAATTAATTGATTTGATTTGCAGTGGATGTCTTTGTAAATACTTTGGTTGTTTTATCAAATGTTATAACTGTTTATATATTAAATGCTTGTATAAGATTGTTATATTTATTTTGTATGTTAAAAATAATAAACTTGTTTTAAAAAAAAAGAAAGGTGCTTAACAAGCTTTTGTTATAAGAGCTGTTAAGGTCTAGTTCCATGCTGGTTAATGACAATGAGCAGTGCTTATTGTAAAAGAGCAGCAGCAGGAGGTAAAAGCATTAAAAGGTATATGCACTTCACTCTTCCAAACTTACAAAAACAAAGAGCATGACAGAACAAAGTATCTAACAAAATTTAAAGCAGTCAAGTCTTCATAAGGACACTGTTTCTGCCTGCTGTTTGTTTGAGAAAACTAATGTGCTTTACTAACTTTCAAAGGCTTTGAATGCCAGTAAAACACTTCATGCTCCTACATGTATTCTTTGAAGCTGGTAGTTCATGAAGTAAGTAAATCTCATGCACTACAAAGAGTTATCAGTTCTTACCAATCATGACCACGATATGTTTTTGTGACATGGATGTTTCACTCTTGAAGTGACTTTCTAGTCATCCATGTCTCAAACCCATAATAGGTTTGTTATGATCGGAGACCCAATTGCAGTTCTGTATCGTAGTGTTTCTAAATATCTGGCATACATTAATAAGGATTGTAATTAGATTGTGCATGTAATTATGTCATTTAATGAGCATATAGTATTTAACTCTTTCATGCTGGAGCATGAGTGGAGTGCTGTAGCCAGACATAACAACATTATAACACATTTTTGTTAAACCACTACATCATCATAATACACTGTTAGGTTCACTGTACTGCCTTCTGTTTATCTTTTCAGAGTTGTGCGCACATAATAGTTAGTAAAAGGCATCATATCAGCATAAATTTACTCAGTGTTATGCATAACATTGTTGAAGCCCAGCAAGCTACACTTTCATTGTATATACTTATTTGAGTTATACACTGACATAGCTGCATTTATTATTTTCTGTTAGCCTATGTCCCTGAAATGGCTGCCTTCATTATCTCCTGTTAGCATGCATTTCATTTTTTAAAATGTTTCTGTTTATTAAGGTGTCTTACACTGTTTGACTTCTTGTTGCAGAATGATGGTGCAATTTTTGTAAATGCATGTTTGGTTAAACTTGGTATGGTATTCATAGTCATGGGGAAAATGTGTTTCAGGCATCCTCTCTGTCTGTGAATGAGCAGAGCTCAGCCACAATTCATAGAGGCCATTTATGGTAATGTGAAGGCTGCAAATTAGTGTAAGTATTTAACTATAATGAGATGTAAATGAAGACTGGTGTAAAAGGGCATATGGTGATGACGCGGTCTTGAGATTCATAGTCAAAGTTTCTCCAAGTCTGAACATTTACTATTAAAAATATAGCTGCCCATATTATATCTGCTGTGCAATCCTTGGAAATGCTTGCTTACCCAGTAAAATAATTGAAGTTGCCCCCTTTCTACCTCAGTAATAGAGTCATACACAAAAACACAACCTGCTATCCTCGAAACAAAATGAAATTATATGACATAGCTCCCATAATGATATTACACATGCAGCGTACAGCCAAGCAAAGTTGTGCTGATGTGATATTTGCACTTACACAAATACATTAGTATAGTAAATAAAGCAGTTTGCTAACACATCTGTGCTTTCTTTAGTCCCTACCACATGTTTGTGATCATAATACTGTACAGTCAGTGACACTCAGAAATCTCCCAGTAAAGGTGCATGTGCAGCCAGCAAAACATCCCTGCCACTTCAGTACTTCTACCATGTATGCAAAATCACCATAAGACTCCACAATACATTTTCTCAGTGATCACTGCTCCTTCCCACTGCTGCTGTATGATTCCCATTTACAAATGACAGCAATGTAATAAGCCCATGCAGTAATATTGCTTTTATATGAACAAAACAAACATTTCTTAAAGTGAACATAATAATCTCACCTCATCTTGAACGGTTTCAAATACATTTGCCATACTTCTATTATTTTTCCTTTCTTTAAAATGTCAGCAGTTTCCTAAGTAATTTACCATGTAAGTCCAGTAACAATGTATTAAACTTACTTATGTAAGTTCAGGAACATTTACGCATTGTGTACTCAAATGAGGTCCTTTTACATTTATCTCTATGAAGTGCAATAATACACCCAACATCTAAAATGCCTTATCCATGTAATAGCTTCCCATTAATGCTTATCCCTAAAGTACTTTACTCTTTTGCTGTAGGGTGGCATGTTTATCAAAATGCCTCTGCATTTCTATAGCCAATTTGAATGACCTATCTGACCTTATTTGCATAAAGATGTTACTGCTATGTTCATCCAAAACCCAGGACTATGAATATCACCCATATTTTAGGTGTAGGTCTGAATGGCCAATGTACACCTGTATTCTGCAGCACTTGGACATACTCAGTAACTGCCTGCCTACTCTTTGGTGGTGGCAATATCCTTCATTCAGTGACTTAAAAGTGAGTGCGTTTAAAAAGAATGTTGCCCTTGCTGTGGCTGGTAGCCATTACCTTTCCCTTAAAGTAATGCAGTCGTGTTCTATATGATTAGCCAAATTTATGAATCTAAGCATCCTATTTCCTGTTGTTTAGTTGGGCAGTATTCTGAAATGGCAGTAATGAAATTATTGGCAGCCCATATATTCCAGTCTTGGAAAGAGCATACTTCTGGCTATTGCTTTGCCTTTCTTCACTTACTAAGCAAGTTAGATATCTTGCATGTTATTTGTAACTAGGTAAGCATGTTGTCTACCTGAGATTTGGTGTGTAGAGTAAAACAACGAGCCTGGTCTAGATAGATTCCTGTGCATGAAATTGGACCACAGTATTCATGCACTAGATTGGTAAAGACATTTAATTAAATAAATATTTTGGAAGATTTGTGGCAGATAGCTGGTTGCATATGTTGTCAGCTTTTGGTTAGTGCCAAATAGCATGATAGTAGTCCTTCTTTTTACAGAAAGTCTGTTGTTGGTTAACCAGTTCGATGCTAGGTTGAAATTACTTTGTATGAACCTAGAGATATATATTGTGACTTGATCTGGTAGCTACCACATCATCTTCTTACAAAATCTAATTAGTTTGTGGGAGACCATTTATAGATAGTGAGAACAAAGGGACAAGTACCAACCCATCGAGGTGTGGAATATCTTTTATGCTGGTCTCTGTTCCAACAGAATTAATAGTTCTGGCTATCCTTAAGGATGTCTTAGTTAAGTACTCCTCCAACCATGTGACACTGTGAGAGAAGACAGGGTTATCTTGCATGTTGAGAAGGATTTTCTGTTCAAAAGGCTCTTGATGACAAGAAATGAAGCCCTGGTGAGTAGACCATCATTTATTTTGCTAAATATTTGTTTAGTTAGTTTATACATACAGAATACATGCATTTAATCAGAATCGAACACTAGTTGTCTAACGTCCAAAATGTCGAAGGCAGTGACCCATGTTTTCACAATGTCGAATTTTCAAATGCCGAGTCCATGAACACTGAACACCAGCCAGGTTAATAACCCCCCTTCTTGTCTCATGGTAGCACTTGTGTTGGTGGTTGAGTGATCGGAAATGTCAAATTTGGTGTTATGCTCGACATTCCGACCGTTCGCCAATGTGAGTTTTGACATATAGATTTGGAAAATGTAATGTTCGGTGTTGGTGTCTGACTAAATGCATGTACTCCTATACATACATGTATTAGTAGTATAGTTTGAATGAAAACCATGTTACTTTTGGAAACAATGTCATATTTCAAAATATGTTCTAGGTGTTGCTCATGAATTAAATTCATTAATATTTTTGCTAGTGGACATAAGTTGCCAATTAGCCTGTAGCTTTCTGCAACTGAGGAAGTGGTACTCTTTGGTAGAACGTATGTTAAAAATAGCAGGAGACAAATTAGAGATAATATAGCAATAGCCCACGCCTGGGTGTGGGTAATGCTGGATTTACCCACGGTTGGCGTGGTTTGGTCACGAGGGCGAAGCTCTCCGTTGCTTTTTACAAACTGTTTCGCTATGTTAAATGGGTTTAACATAGAGAGACAGCTTGAAAATAAGCAATGGAGATCTCCGTTGCTTTTTTTAAACCTGTCTCACTATGTTAAACCCCTTTAACATAGCGAGACAGTGTTTTAAAAAAGACTTATACTAATGGAAAAAGTCCGGGCGACCGGACCTTTTTCCATTAGTATAAGTCGATTTACAACCTGCACGCTGACCAATCAGCGTGCACATTTTGGAATATTTAATGGGGGGGTCATGGTATAATTGCCATGTTATAAGCGAGTGGTGGCAGTCCGCACAGTACTTCGCTATCCAGTTTTAGGATACAGGGATGCATTGTGTGATAGTCATGGTTATATGTTTAATCAGTCTAAGAAGCTTTTGCATTTTTTGTGTATCACTTGTGGGTTAATTCTAGTTTGTATAGCTGCCATTTTTAAGAGATTATGTGTTGAGATGAATGGATTAAATTGTTCATTTCCCCACTCCACTTCAAGTCAAGGCTAAGGCCTCCTAGTAGGATCAGTTTCTGATTTGGACATGACTCAGAATTCTATCTCAGGTATCCTGGACAAGTTGTGGGAGGCTGGAGCTAGAATATAGATAATAGATATGAATACTTTGTGGGTGTGTGAGACAAGTGTTATTGCCAGATTAAGTATTACTTTTAGCTATCACTTGTGGGGTTAGTTTGGCAGTATTATTTATTCGGACATTACACTTCCTTGTTACTTATTCCCAGGCTTACTGTCAGTGAAGACTGTGCAATTATATTCAGTAAACTAGGGGGTGGGGG
Organism: Protopterus annectens; assembly: GCF_019279795.1. NCBI lineage: Eukaryota > Metazoa > Chordata > Ceratodontiformes > Protopteridae > Protopterus > Protopterus annectens. Next base: position 1,216,520,326 of record NC_056733.1, on the reverse strand, counting down.
GTGGGGGCCTTTTGGAATTTGTTAGCCATGTCTCTTTAACTGCAATTATTCTAGCTCTGTGCTGTGAAAGGTAGTCTATACCTCACATTTGCTCATTTATTATTAAGACTGTAAGTGTTGACATAGCTGATAGAGGCATTCTTTGGAGAACTGCATGTTTTGGTCCTCTGTTTAGTTAAGTAACGCTTCCTGAATTATGATTAAATGACTAGTACTACCACAATATTTTGCTTTAAGTAAGGATCTCAGAGGAAGATTGTAAGCATGCAGTTTAATAGAGTGCTGTAAGGTGTTTTTTTTAACATAGGTTCATAGGTTGGTACTGGGCTATCAGCCTGAAGGCATATATTAGCCCAGCCACATTGTGCGGTATTCACCACCCCTTTAGTAGTTCCCTAGACCGTACTAGCAGCTAGTACCCTTGGCCCCTATCTAGTAGTGCTGTTGGTGTGATCCCCAGTGTGAACTTTCTGTTACCCATCCACTCATCAAGGTTCCTCTTGAAGAGTGATAGTGAGGGGCTCTGTCTTATGTAGATCGGGTCCCTGTTCCATAGTAAGGGGAGTCTCTGCGAAGGGAATCTATCCCTCCAGCATGTTCTATTCATTGTTGTGTTGGGGTTTATATCCCTAGAGCGTGTAGCTTGAGTAGATTTGGTTTTGCTAAGATGGAGCATGTTCAACAATTCTGGGTTGGACATGGTTCTGTACGTTAGACAGAGATCGCCTCTGAGAAAGCGGTATGCAACAGAGAACAGTCTTAGCTTTTTCAATTGTGCTGCATAGGGCAACTGTTTGAGGCCAGTAATCCTCTTGGTTAGGTACCTCTGTGGTCTCTCCAGCTGCTGGAGATGCCTAGCCAGGTACATTCCAATAGGTGCATTGTACTCAATAATGGGTCTGATCAGGGAAGAGTAGAGGGGCACCATTACATCCTTAGATCTTGATGCGAACCCTTTCATGATCAGATGGGTCACATAGTAGGATTTTCTAACCACTTTGGTAACATGGTTATCAAAGGAAAGCTGACTATCTACTTGGGTCCCTAGATCCCTTATTTCTTCTTCAGATTTCAGGGGATTACCTCCTATGTTGTAGTTTGCGGGTACTCTGTTTTTTCCAAAGGGGATTACTACGCATTTTTTTTGCATTTAGCTTGAGACCATGGCTTTGACACCATGCATCAGTCTCATTAAGGCCCTTCTGGAGGATCTCCATGTCTGCTGGAGACTATATTATAGCACCCAGTTTGCAGTCGTCCGCAAACTTAGTCAGCCACAGCCCTTCCATGCTTGCCTGTACTTCTGAGAAGTATATGCCAAACAGGAGGGGCCCCAGGACAGAGCCCTGAGGCACACCACTTGTTACTGGTCTAGATTCGGACATAGATCCCGCTACTCTTACTTTATGGGCTCTGTCTGAGAGCCAGTTTGCGATCCATCTTGTGACGTAAGGGTTTATGCCCAGGCTGGTGAGCTTATCAATAATACCTGAATGGAGAATGGTGTCAAATGCTTAAGCAAGGTCAAGGTAAGCCATGTGTACCTCCTTTCCCTTATCTATAGCCTGAGTAACTGGTTCAGGAGGCATGATCTGCCCTTGACGAAGTCAAACTGTGTGGGGTCCAGCGACCAGAGGTTCCCAATCTCTCCATTTATGAGTTCCATAATGATTCGCTCCATAGCCTTACAGATCAGACTGGTCAGGCTTATTGGTCAGTAGTTCCCAGGATCAGTTGTAGCCCCACCCTTGTGTAGCGGGACCACCGTTGCCGTGCGCCATTCTATGGGCACATATCCTGTGGAGAGACTGAACAGGGTATTAAGATGCAGGGTTAATTCCTTTTGGAGCTCACGTATGACACAGCCTGGGACACCATCTGGTCCCATGGAGGCAGTGTTTTTAGCTTTAGATAGAGCCTTGTTAACCAATGTATCAGTAATAATTGGACTTACACAATCCCTTGGAATGGTAATAGGCCCTGTAGGTGGTGAGGGGGGAGAAATTTCATAGATGTGATACATTTTGGATATGTATACCACCAGGCATAAGTGTGCTTTGGCAGTATCTAATCCACATCTATGGTGAGTAGGAATATATTTGAGCCAAGCATACAATGGTGGTGGTTTGGAACATATCTGAAACAAATTGCCATGATACACTGGATAGTTTGCAATGTGGCTAGTACTTGAATTAATGCCATAATAGGAGGATGGGAGTTGGTCATGCTGATAGCCATGACAGAGAGTTAATTTGAGAGGAAGTAAGTAAATTCTGGATTAAGTTGTACCAGGAGCAGATCAAAAGTGGAGTATAAGTTGAGTGAGGCCTTTGGCCATAAGGAGTTCAACTAACTGGTGCAGGACTACAGCACAAAAGGATATAATTCTGGACATGGCACTAACTAGTGGTAATGGTGTCACAGACTTTCAGGTTAAGGTGCCGTCATGCAGCTTTGATCACACCACTGTGTGCTCAGAGTAAGACGAAGGGTAAAATACAAAGAAAAATATGGTGCTGGATTCTAGAACAGTGGATTATGCTGTGCCGAGGAAGGTGAATTACCATGAGTTAGGATTCTGTCAGCCAACTGATACAGTAAACAAGCTATGGGAATGGGACAGAGATGAAGTACTCAGGGTTTTGAATAAGGGTATGAAGAGCCATAAAGGAAAAAAGAAAAGGAGGCCTAGTGTGGCTCAATAGGATTGTGAGGCCTGCAATTAGGGCAAAAGATGGGGTCTACAAGACATGGAAAAGAAGGTCTGGGAGGAGGACAGGGAGGCACAATACAAATGGGCTAATAAATAGAAAGCAACGATGGTAGGGGTGGCAAAGGCAGAAGTTGAAAGGGGTATTATAGAAGGTATCCAGAAGGAAAGCAAGGGTTCTATAAGGTACATAGCACAGCAAAAGAGAGGAGGAACAGAAATGGTATAACTAAACAATGATGTATAGGTGATGACAGAAGACTGCTTAAAAGAAGAGGAACTGCTTGAGTCTTCACAAAGGAAAGCATGGGGGAATGTTATGTTGAGAGAAACACATGGCAGAATGGGGAAAACAGAAGCAAAACACTAGGAGAGAGAGGGGTAAGGCTCAGAAGGAACCAGCTACTCATATACAAGGGTAAAGCACACAAACAGGCTGGGCTAAACCCCAGAGTCCTGAGTAAACTTGCCAGAATTTTGGCACACCACTGATGGAGATCTTTAGCAGATCACAAGCCATAGCAGACATGCCACAGGTCTGGAAGAAAGAAATTTCAGCATCACTGTACATGGAAGAGAGCAGAAAAAAAAATCTAGATATCTGCAGGCCTGTTAGATAAACAACAGTTTCAGGGAAAGTCATAAGCAGAATTCAAAGAAGATGGCTGGTAGGATTTGTAGAGGGCTATAACATTCAAGACAGGAAGTCAACATGAGCTCAGAGACATCAGGAGTTGACAGTCAAACCTAATCCAGGTTTATGACTAGGTTACAGGTGAACCTGACTGGGAGAGTGTGTGCTAATGCAGCCGTCCTCTACTACAACAAGGCCTTTGACTCTGCACCACTCCAATGGCTTATAGTAAAGTGAGGGGTGCTAGGAACAGGACTAAGAATAAGGAAGTGCACAGCTCTATGTTTGAATATCTGGACACAAAATGATACGGCGAGATGGATAATGTCAAGATTATGGCAAGTAACTAACGAAGTTATGCAGCACTCTATCCTGGGTCCAAAAGTCCTCAGTGTGTCTGTGTCCTTTTAGAAATATCAGGGGGAACAGAAAACAGGATCAGCCTCTTTGTTGGTAACACAAAGATATCAGCATTATTGGTGGACTGGGGGAATGAATGTAGAGAAGGGTATGGAAAGGCTGAACACATGGGGAAAAATGGGCATTTGAGGTTCCATGCAAAAAGTGTAAATATTATACATAGTCTACAACAACCCCAGTGTAAAGTGTCACATGGGATATGGAGTGGAACTGATGGCAAAGAACAGGAAAATAATCACACCTGGATTGGACCACCAGATGCAAAGTGAAATGACAATGGCAACAACAAAGAGTATACACGACTATCTACAGAGGACTAGATTTCAGAAACAGAAAGGTAAAGACTTGGTAGGAGCACACCTTGTGTACACTGTGCATATGCAGAAAATAATGTCAGTCTAGTGCAAAGAATTCAGAGGAATCCTAAAAGAACGATTTGTTGGACAAAAGGGAAAAAGAATACGATCAATGGCTAAAGGAACTAAGCTCTTCTAACTTGAGTTATGTGCTACGACATGCAGAGAGGTTAGCTATCCAAACACATTCGGAGGTAACACATTCGGAGGTAACACAGAGTGCCATGAATCTACAAACACAGGGGAAGAAAGGGCACTGATGCAGATGAATTATTCAATGAGAGGCGGGGGACAGGGCCGAATCACAGACACAACAGGCAGTAACTAAAATTGCACTGACAATATTAAACTGCCTGACATTGTACATATAGTGAAAGTGTTTTCTACATATTTAATTACAGTAATTCACTCTTCACTGATGTTTATTCTAGTTTATTCAAATGTAGTTTCAGTTTTGCCGCTGCTCAGTGTGCTTCTTTAGCACTTACCTTGTTAGATTTAAAAATATTTACTTGTAGCTTGATTTATCATTACTGTTTGAGAATACAAACAGCAGCACTGAGAATGGAATGTTTTTTAAAAATGAATAGTACCTATAATCCATCATTGCATCCTACAGTAGCCATGTCTGTAAAAGTTTGCAAACACAAGTTGTGAAAGCTTAACAGGAGAAAACATTTTTGATTTAATTTGCCACAAGACAAAAAGGAGTTACTTGCTATAATTTCCAGGGACAAGTGGTATTGGTTCATGAATCCTGACAAGGGGGATGGGTTAGTCATTATGAACTATGACAACCATGTGAATAAGATGCATTTTGCTGAACAATGATACTTATTGCCAGGCATCTCTTAATGAATTGAATATCACATACAGAAATATAGACTTGATGCTACTAAACGATTCATGTTTAAGTAATTTCATTCATAAAGATTTTTTTTAATTTTGACTGTTAAAAAACTGTTCACTCCAGGTATTTTTGATATACCTAAAATCCACAAATTTCTTTATGACCTGCCTATGCATCCTATATGGATGCCACTGGATCTAAGAAACAGCCACTAGCTATTTTTAATAGGTTTTAAAATGAAAGCTTTTATGCATACATTCCCTTATTAGTTGAAAGATTTTTGGCAATTGTTAAAGGATGTTAAGGATGCCATATTGACCCTGGATTTTAAATTTCTAACGATTGATGTAATTGATTTGTTTTTAGTTAATCCCCAGGCTACAGGTTTAGAATAGTTCAGCAAAATGGTTTCACAATTAGATTTTATTGAAACTGTGAATTTTAGATTAACCATTACATTCATGAAAACAGTGCTCCACAATAATTTTATTTTCTTTAAAGGAGAGTATTCCTTACAACATAGGGGCATCACTATGGGGCACAGCATGTGCCCCAATCAAATACTGTTTTTAATTTTTGGGAAAAGAATTTTGTTTTTACCTCAAAATTCCTCAAATTTTGGAAATTTTATAGATGTTACCTTAATAACTTCTGCTTGTTTTGGTCTGGGACCGAAACTGACTTAAAATAATTTAGAGACCTTAATAGTATTACATCCTTTATCTATGAATGCAGATTACTTAAGAGATTTTCGGATGTTAAGATAATGAAAAGAAATGTTATATTATCTTCCATAATTTTTCATAAACTGAATAATTTCTGCACATTTTTATATTTTAATAGTTGCTACCCCTTACAACAACAACAACAAAAAAAGAGTATTGCTTAGACCCAGTTTGTTAGGATGATGCAAATGATTTCAGACAAACGTATATATACTGTTTCAGGAAATTTCTGAGTTTAAGCAGATGGTTAGGGATAGATCCTGTTCTAAATAATTAATAGAAAAGATTTAGGATGAAGTGTTTAGCAACTATAAAAAATGCATCTATAGGCCCATTCTAGGAGGCAATGACAACATTAATACAATGGCAGCAACACATAACACCAATAGACATTGTGGCAATATTATTACCACTTTTTCTCATAATAGTGGGGTTGCTGCACATATTAAAAAAAAGAACTGGAAAATGTTTAAAGTAGACAATAGTTTGAGTAAATCACTTTTCCCTACAGTAAGATTTAGTTTCAGGAGGGAGCAAATATTAAGAACTTGTTGGAGAGATTGCTCCAATCGACAAGGGAAAAGAAGGGGACATGTAGATCATTGTAACATTTGCAGCTATATTTTACAAAGTGACAGTTTTAGATTAGAATTAGTCACAGTTATAAATAGAAATGTTAAGAATACTTTGTACAAAGAATATATTAACTGCACTGATTTCAAAAAAAATAATTTTATTATTTTAGGAAAAAAAACTCAAATCTGAGAGGGAGGTTTTCGGGAGGAAATTATAGAAGTTAAGGAACTTTTATGGCAGATGAAACTAGATGTCTCTTGCCCTCCAGGAATCAATGAGAATGTGTCTCGTGTTTCTATTTGAAAGTGAAGGCTGCCAGATTGTGATTTTGAATACAGTTTTAAATAAATAAATAAATATATATATATATATATATATATATATATATATATATATATATACATTTTTTACATTTCACCTTAATTCACTTGGTATTCCTGTTGTCTGATCTGATTAATATACAGTAATAAACTAGAAATGTATGGACTGAAAATCTTCCACACAGGAAGTTTCTTACACTGTTTTGTTTTTAGACCCACTACACTTTAGTGGGTTGTTTTGAGACTTTGGGGATACCACGGTGATTACTTGTTTTTTACTTGGTATTCCCTGATTTCAGTGCATTTATTTTTTATCTAATGTATTTTTATTCAATGTACTTTTCTTATTCATATACCTTTATATGCTCTTTGTGGTCTGTTCAGTAGTCACATGATCAAGCAGGTCATGTTATATGACAGCTTGGTAATAGCTAACATCATAGTTCTGAAGAAGTCTGTACTTTTTGTGAAAGGTGGAAGGGCTTAGTCATTAAAAATCTGTTTATTGCTGTGATTGTTTTCTCAAGGGTGTGCTGACAACTGATTCTGAGTTTGGTTCATAGCTTCATTGGTTCACAGAAGGTTACTAGGCTAACGGCCCCATAGCCCTTACAAGCCTAGCCATATTTATCCCAAGTTGCCCCAATTGGTGGTTAGGTTAGTGAAGTTCACAGAGGTAAGGATCTATGGTAGTTAATAACAACTTCCTCAGTCCAGAAGGGACATGGGCTTCACACCAAGAGTGAATTTGTGGTGACCTATCCATTGGTGTAGGTTGTGTTTGAAAATGGTCAGGGAGGGACTTTGTTTAATGTGAATTGGAAGGTTGTTCTAGAGAAGTGGCAGTCTCTGGGAGATGTAGCTATTTTTATATGAAACAGTATAAAATTGTTTATTTATAAAAATATATATGCTTTATAGATGCGAAACAGTATATGTTATGTATATGAAACAGTATAAAATTGTTTATTTATAAAAATATATATGCTTTATAGATGCGATTTTTTATGTGCTACTTTGCATATATTTATTGATTCATTGTAGCTTTAAATTTTTATTGTTAGGTGGGTTGGGTTGAAGCATGTGACTTTATGTTCTCCTGTTTAAATGGTGATTTTTTTATATGTTAAGTTATACTGATGAAGGGTGTAGACCCGAAAGCTTTATTTAATAAAGATCCTGGTGTATATTTCATTGTTTTATTCAAGCAGTTGCAGTAACACCTATTGCTGAATTTAGATGTAGCTATCTCCCCATCATGACTTGTTCATTTCAAAGGTTAGGTTAAGATCCCTGGAGCAAGTGACCCTCAGGCAGTTTGATTTATGAATTTGTAGCATTTCGATCAGGGCCGGGTCAGAGACTGACTTGTAAGTCAGGTATAGGTCACCCCTTAACCACCTGTAGGAGACAGATTAAAGTGACAGGACTTTCAGACTTTCCAAGTAAGACTTGTTGTGTGCACTCTGTAATTTCTTGTTGAGAACCTTTAGTGGTCTCTCCAATTGTTGCAGGTGTCTGGTGAGGTGCATGCAAAAAAAAGGAGTATTGTACTCAATTATTGGTCTGATGAGGGCTGTGTATAATGGAATTATAACATCCTTAGATCTAGATGTGATGCCCTTTCTTGTAAGATGTGCCACATAGAAGGATTTCCTTACTACTGTGGATATGTGATGATCTAAGTTCAGATTGCTATCAAGCTGAGCACCCAAATCACATACCACTGGGTCAACACTTGGGGGGGGGGGTGCTGTCTATAATGTAATTAGCAGGGATGTCAGTTTTCCCAAAGGGAATAATAATGCATTTTTGCATTTAGCTTTGATCTGTGGCTTTAGCACCAGTCATTTGTTTGTGTTAACCCTGTCTTCAGTTTATTAACATCACTGAGGGTCTCAGTGATTGCTTCCAGTTAGCAAGTGAAGTAGACTAAATTCTGAACAGTAAGATGCCCAGCTGGTCTTTTGCTAGAGGTCAAGTCACTCACTTTGACAGTATGTGTCCTGTCAGTGAGACAGTTGGCTACCTATATGGTAATATAGGGGTTAATTTCCAATTTGGAGAGTTTCTCTAGAATACCTCATTGGGGATTGTGTCAAATGCCTTGGCTAGGTCAAGACAGGTGGTATGCACTGTTTTTCCCTCATCCAGGTCCTTGGTGCCTTTATCAAAGAAGTCAACCATGCTTAACAGGTGATATCTACCTTTAATGAATCTGAACTGGGTTTGGATCCAGAATTTAGAGATTATGTATGCCCTTGATAAAAAGATCTCTCTCTTTTTTTAATTTCTCCAAGTCGTTTGGGTTTCTAATACCATGATGGGAATGGAACCCATTCTGAAGTCAAAGTATGATTAAAGTTCATGAAATTAGTATTGCTTCAATCTTTGATATTAGCCAGAAGTGCTCTTCGCAGCACACAATGTGTCCAGTAATTACTCTTTTGGAAATTTGTAAAGAGTTACTGTTCATAAAATATCTAAGTATGATTGTAAATTATTTTCTATAAATCTGCTGCTCCTGCTATTTACTGGAACTGTCTGGGTATCTTTTTTCCACATTGCGCTCATTTCTACCTGCAAATCCTGGTATTTTATGAGTTTGTCTCTCTCTGTATGTAAGATACTGTAGTTACTGGATGCAGCAATTTCAATGATCAATGCTACTTTTGCCTTCTATTCATGGACTAGTATATCTGGTTTTCTCACACCTATTTTTTGAATTGGTGGTAATGGATGATCCTATGTGATATAAACTTCATAATTTTCTGTGACACTTTGTGGCTTATGTTTCCAGTGTTTTTCAACTACTTCAGTATCATAATGTTTGCACAAACCCCAATGCAACAGTCTTGCCAGATTATTATGCCATTCAGTATAGAGTCCTTCTGCCATTAGTATATCACAACCAGCAACAAGATGCGCAACTGTTTCTCCCACATGTTCAATGGACTTTGTAAACCAACGTGTACATAGTCCACTACCTTGGGACACCGATATTAACCTTTCATCTCATTTTAAATTCACCTCTTCTTAACCATTCCTGCCTTCAATCACAATCAACATGATGTTGTTCCAAAAATTTTCTATACCTGGAACTATATTTATACATTTTCCATATTTCTTGCCTTCTCATCTGATCCTTCACCTTAATATCCTTTCTTTAGTTTTTTGGCACATTGAGTTGCTGCCTGACTTTTATCTACTTCTGCTTTGGTTTCCATTCCCCGTTGACGCTGATATGCTTCTGCTAAACTAAGCAGGGAAATCACCTTAGACTTATTTTCCTCATGTCTTAAAACTTTCACTATGTTTGGGTCTTGTGAGGTCAGCAGATATGTATGCAGTTCCACTACTGTAGATCTATACATTTAATCAATTTCGAGGAGCCCCATACCTTCTTCAGAATGGGGACTATATAATTTTGGTATGCACTGATTTTTATAAATTATTTGATGAGCATGAAGCAACCTTTTGGGGCCAGTCAATCACTCTAAAACTGTACGTTAGGACAGGAAGAGCAAATTGGTTTATAGCTTGGACTTTGTTGCTAGATGTCAGCACTGTTTTCAGTATTAATTTTAGTCCTCTAAAATGTTCCTTACTAAGTTTTATTCACATTTGTTCATGTTTTACTGTTGATCCTTCATCAATTCCCTAATATTTATAAACGCCCTCTTGCTCAAGTTCTTTTGTATCATTCCTGTCCCAGGCTGATGTCTTTTGTTTTGCTGCTGCAGCTTTCCTTCTTTAAAGGCTGCTTTTGCACATTTATCAAGCCCAAATGGCAGTCTTGTATCATTTGAAAAAGTTTTGACCACTTGCAGTTGTGCTTTTAGTTCCTCATCTGGTGAACTATACATTTATATTTAATTATATGTATGTTTATACAAAAAAAATTATTTGCAGTCTTTAATGATTCTTTCCATGGCCTTGAAGATGAGGCTATTCAAGGTTATGGGCCTATAATTCCCAGGGTCAGTTGATGGTCCTCCTTTGTAAGAAGGAATTACTGTTGCTGTCCTTCATTCTGCCAGAACATAGCCAGTTTGCAGGCTGTGGTTAAACAAGGATCCAAGTGGGTCAGCTAGGGGATGTCTTAAGTTGTTTAAAAGGTAACCTGGGATGTTATGCAGTATGACCTTAGGGGTCATTTGCCTATATCCCAGGAGATTTAAGGTATTACACATGGAAGACTTTAGCTTGGCTGTGTCTTTCTTGTAGTTTTTACTAAATAGTTTGTCTGCGTGACATTTTGTACCTTTTGCTTTGGGGGTAACGGTATCCTTTTGGCATTAAGCAAATGAAATGGAGCTTGACACCAAGCAGATAAGTATAATATCACACATATGACTTTAATTCCTTAGGTAGGATACAGAAGTCAAAACAAAGGGATTCTGTTTGACACAGAGCTTTTTAACTGCATTATCTGAGTTAAAAAACTGGCTGGGTAGCATAGTGGAACAGTTGATAGCATTGTTACCTCACAGCAAGAGGTTTTCTGGTTCAATTCTCTGCTGGGGTGCCTTTTGTGTGGAATCTGCATGTCCTCCCTGTGTTTGCTTGGGTTTTCTCCAGGTGCTCTGGTTTCCTCCCACATTCCGAAGACATGTAATAGATGGATTGAAGACACTAAATTGCCAAAGGTGGGAGTGTATCATAGGGAAGAACAGCCATGGCAGGTTTAGCCACCCTGCAGTGTGATCTTAGGCTCTAGTTACCCTAAACTCATGTGTAAAATGGGAAAGGGGTTCCTATTACATGATCAAACTTCAACAAGTTCAAACCCTAAATGGTCGAAACCATATAGTTGAACTTGCAGAAGTTCGAACACGTAAAAAAAAAAAAATAAATAAAACATGCAACAGTAAACTAACTGTTGCAAGCAAGGGTGCAAGCCCCACTGCACCCCCCATGTGGGGGACTCCTCTCCCCATGTCACGGTCTTTAAATATACCAACTCCAAGACTACACTATAGTGTGGAAAGGGAATATTTCCCTTTACTGGGGGGTGCAGGGGGGCTTGCCCCCTGCTTGCATCAGTTAGTTTACTGTTGAGTGTTTTATTTTATTTTTTTTCCGTGTTCAAAGTTTTGAAACTTCAAACAGACAAGTTCGATATTGTCGTGTTTGAAGTTTCAAAACTTTGATCACGTAATAGGAACCCTTAATAGGTATGAGTAAGTAGGAATTCATCCAAATATCTGATATTGTATGGGCATTGATATTGACAGATGGGACACTGCTCATAGTGGAGTGTAGCACTTAAATGTAAATTTTAATCCAGTGGCAACATAGCCATATTAATGACATAAATTATCCCTGAACCATCAGCTAAACCCACCACCACAATAAGAAAGGACACTGAGCAGTGCAAACTCGACAGCAATGCCCCACGTACAGAGTTCAGTATTTTGGTGCCAGCTTATTCCTTTGCCAAGTACTAATCAGAAATCATACACCAAGGCATAAGGGCTGAGATGTACTCATACATGTACCTCTCTGTATATGTTGTTTTATCACATCCTAAGGAAGACAGAGCCAACTGCACCTGGTCCTGACCATCAACAGTATGATTGCTATTCACTTGGATACGTTGCAGTCTACTTCATAACCCACTATTTCCCTATTTGCAGCTAACGTGTACCTGTTTCTGGTACAACTGCTTGAAGATGTTGTCACATTTAAGACAGAATGATCCTGTCTTTTCAGGTGTAGGAATGTTGGGGCTGATGAGGTGTCTGGCCTCAGTTAATGCAAGGTGTTACAGGATGGAATTGTTATTTCTGAAGAAGTGTCAGTCAGTCCCTGAAAGCGTTCGGCATTACTTGCAAGTATTTAAGAAGCTATAATTTCTTAAATTACTTAACAGTCCATATTTCACTGTTCGTAAGTGCATGAGGGGACTATATGTAATAGCTGTTTGACATAGTGTAGCAAAGCTCATTCTTTCCAACAGTTTCACTATGTACTTAGCCAGAAGACCTTTTTCTTTTTTAATTTCCAGCTTTTTACATTTTTATCTTTGATTCTCAGTGTGGGGCCTTTCCCAAGGTGCCAAGTCACCAGTAACAATAGCACTCCAGTGCTAGGCATATGGAGAACCAAACAAAGATCCAAATAAAACCACTTACACCTCCTCCACAGGGAAAACACCTCTCGTTGTATAATAAAGTGCTGTGCATGTTCTGTTGATGAGGTGTATTTGGTTGTATTTAAAGCTCCCCAGTAAATGAGCTCTCTCCTACAGAGTAATCCTAAACAGGAGTACTCTGTCCACATGGTGGGTTTGATTCTGCGTTGTATATTACAACATTGAAATGATATTGAACACCTAAACATTGAACCGTATTCATTGAAATGCATTTAAGTGAATCGATGAATACTTCCAAGGCAAAAATGTAGTTGGCCAACTACACGGTGTTACTCTTTACTCTGCTGTCATGCAATCTCAGAGTTGGGATATTTAGCTGGGGGGTGGTGTGGGGGCAAAACCCCCTACATGGGTGGAGTTGTTTTAGGTTAAGTTAGTTATGAGGGATTGTGGGGCAAGTGTTTTTTTTGCACTGTAAGTACTCATCGATTTGCGTAAATGCATACAGGTCGATGTTTAGGTGTTCGATATTACAAAGTTTCGACTTTGTAATATAGATGCTGATTCTGGCCCTTAAAGTAAGCCATGCTGTTGGTAATAACAGTGCAATTTGGTTACCCAGGATTCTTACTGCTGCAGCACTAGTAGAGCTCTACCTAACATTCCCAGAGTTAACACTGCACCACCTAAAAAACAAGCAACACATTAGTGTGTGGGGGACAGTGGGGGGGTGGAGATCATATTTCAAGGGAGTGAAAATCAGTACATGGGCAAAATATAGCAGCATTGTAAAAGATTATGATTTCACTTCCTTGATACTACATTGTTCATTTTTTTAAAGTTATGTAAGCTTTATTAATCGAGTTTATGTACCCTGAGGCTTGCAGCTCCTCAGAGAAATAACAATACATGTTTTCTGTATTTTATTGGTCACTCTGTCTCTGAGTTGCAGTGACCTCTGTGAGTATATATAAAATTAAAGCTGGTGCGGTGGTGAAACCCACCACATGGTGAATCCAGTGCTTATTTTTGTACTTGTTTACTCGTGTTACTACTGTTTGCAGGTTGTTAAGCTGTGAATACATATTTTCTGTGCTTTCTCTGCTCAGGTTTTTAAAAGTTTATGCAGTTGCAGAAGAGCAGTTTGGTTTAAAGATGTTTACTTTTGACAAGATATAGTAGAATCAATGGACTAGTACCTCAAAATGCCCATATTTCAGGAATTCAGCTGACATGACCCATGACATTTAAACAGCAATGCAGATGTTATAACTATTGTTAAAAAGGGATTACTTGTCTGTCAGGAAAAACAGGCAGAGACCAGTGTATATTTGCTCAACTATATTTTTAATTATTCTGTTATGCTACATCAGTATGCTATGCATTTGCATGTATGCATGTAAAATAGGCATTCTACTGCTAACGTTGTGGATTGACTCAGTGTTTATAGATACATAAGTATATACTAGACATAGGTATATACTAGACTATCAGTCTCCAGACTATTACAAGCCAATCCAATAAATGGAGGTCAGAATCAAACCCCGTGCCTTGTATCTTTGAGGTTAATACTTTAATCATTATGCCATGTCTTTCTCCATATTTCACATGAAAGGCACATCAATACCGTGCATTTCAAATTTACTGGTACCCATTGCACTGCTTATGCATTTAGGGATTATATTATTAGAGACTTGAAAGCAACCAAACACTGCCTGAAATCCTCTTATTGCCTGTACTGTATACTGTTTTATAAGCTTTAGTTTACATTTAATTATATGTTTATAGAAGAAAATTATTTGCAGTTAATATAACTGATTATTTAGCAGTAAGGTATGCAGTATAGGAATGCATATTATTTCTATAAGCCAATTTGTCACTGTATTATGCCTGCTGGAAGCAATGCATTTGATTCAGTCAGGCACATTTTATATGACATCCTATCGCCTCAGGGACTTGCCATGGATTTAGTAGAACCATAGCGCTAATAAACTGAACTGATCATCTGCTTTGGGGGAGGGGGAATTGTGCCTCATTGTAAATGCAATGTCTTCTTGGAAATGTAAACATTATTTTGCATACTTTATATTTAGCAGTGCACTTCTTAATTTCTCTGACACCATCTAAAGTCCAATTGTTTCTGAGGCTGAAAATATTAAAGTTACATATTGTATTAGGCTGTGGGGAAAATAGAATTTGGGGTCATTAAATTTTACAGCACTGAAAGTCATTAGATCACCTAGCACCTTAGCTAATATGGCAGCTGCAAGCTGCAAATGGCCAAATCATTTTCAGTAAGATAATCACAGCCTTATAAAAATGACATAAAACTCAATGTGTTCATATGCATTTTGATAGCTTACTCTGCTAACATATAAACTTTCACATCTATCACCTAAAGCCATAGTGTCATCTGCAAGCAGAGAGATATTTTTGTGACGTCAGTAAATCTGAATAGCAATCCTCTCTCCAGCCACAGCACTTTAGATCATTCTGAGTGTTTAGGTATTAATTTTTTAAACATATTCTCCAAATATGAACAAATATATAATAATTGTTCATTTCAGAAGTATTATAATATAGGCATTTTGTATTACAGTAATTCAGTGATTCGTGAATGTGTTGTAACTGGTAGATGGCAGAATGTGCTGTGTAAATGTTGAAGGAAGACAGTGCATGTTGTCATCTGACACATTATCTCTGAGCAGTCAATGATCTTTTTCCAGCTCACCATTTAAAAAATAAAATAAAAAACACAAAAATCGTTTTTGTCCTCTGTGATGTGTGGGGGGCAGTCAAGCCTTCCATAGCCCTACAGTTATGGCTCCATGGCTGCATGACTAAAAAGAAATTGGGTAAAAAAAAAGTGGACCACCATGTTGCACAATAACATACATTGTGGCAAAACTCATCACAACATTCAGTTCTCACATTTAAACAACTCAAGTATCAGTGCTGCAAGAACCTCTAGGTAAGCCTTGTCAAGCATCATTGCAAGCTCTTATATACTATATATCATATCCTATGGACCCTTACTGCTCTTCCTCTGAATGTTAAAAAGTATAACACTGACCTTCAGAAATCATAGCAGAGGGTCAGAAAGAGGAGTGCATTCTTATTTTTTGACTAGATAATCTTCAAAGACTGTACTCTATATAGTTCATGAATGTTTGCATAGGCTTACTTTAGTTATTTAAAACACTGTATGTAGCCTTAAGCTGGTCTAATATAAATATGTAAATCTAGGAGGAGGAAGACGACTTGATGGCAAAAGTCAGAATGCTCTTCCCAAATCATAGCAATTGAATGGTAAATATAAACTTACACGGTTACAAGTGATATTACTAGCAGCAGTAAAAGGGCAGATGCCAATGGACAGTTATTATACCTCTCAACCCTCTTCAGATGAGGGAATTCTTATAGCATCTGTCTTTCCATCTCATTACAGGACCCAGTTACACACCAACACATCTAATATGGGGTCAGTTTTGTAGTGATTCAGTGACCTTATTCGTTCTTCATATTATTTACTTATCATAGTAATCCAATGAGCTCCCATTCTCCCTACAACCACCATATAATACCCTGATTTCACAATGATTAAAAACAAACATATTAAACTAGCAGTCCGTACAAAACATTAGCAGTTTTTGCAAGGGGACACCATTGCACCAACAATGGCCTTACTTAAATATAATAATTCACCATTCCACAATGAGAAATAAGACAAACATACTGAAAGAGTTAACAAACAAAATACACAGATTGAAATGTCACAACTGCTGGCACACAACATCAAACAGTGTACAAGAAATGCTCCACTGGTAAAATCAATCAGACAGAACTTTGCAAGTTAAACACAGACACACAAACACCATATATACATACAGACACAACATTCATACGTGCATATGTACACACACACATATACATACATACATACCCACATGCATAAAACATCAGTATGTGATACTTTGTAGAGAATTCTTGATTAGAACATGATTCATTGGAAAGAATAACCCGAGTCCTGAACCATCAAAAGAGATACAAAGTAAGAATATTTTTGCGTGTGTGTGTGTGTGTGTGTGTGTGTGTGTGTGTGTCTGTGAGTGTTTCTGTGAGTGTGTGTGTGTGTGTGTGTGTGTGTGTGTGTGTGTGTGTGTATGTGTGTGTGTGTGTGTGTGTGTGTGTGTGTATGTGTGTGTGTGTGTGTGTATGTGTGTGTGTGTGTGTGTGTGTGTGTGTGTGTGTGCGCACGCATGCGTGCGTGCACAGGGTTGGAAGGGTTTGCTCTTCACCCTACCCCACATCTCTAAATATACTAACTCCATATCATACTACATGGAGTTATACAGAAATTTCCTTACCTCTGTTGCCATGGTACTGCACTATAAAAGAGAAAGGAACTTAACACATTTTGTGTTTTTGTAGGGGACAAGCACCCTGCACCTTCCCTCTACTTCATATCAAAATAAAATAAACCCTGAGATCGCACAGGAGTGACTGCTAAGGGCTAACTTTCTTACCCCACTGTTGCATGATCCTATTGTTTAACATAGACAGTTTCTAATAAAGTGGTATTGACAATAAAGACCATAATAAGTTTAAAATCAATTCTTGTCCTCTCCCTTCCTCTGGGAGTGAACTTCTTTCCCTTTGTAACAAGGTTTACTACATCAACACTGCCTTTTCAGGCATGGGACCCAAGCTTTGGTAATCCCAACTGCCCAAGCCTAAAGACATTTAAGCCTCTCCTATCTTTCACTCCCAACTAAAAAAATGCATCTTACATCCTCAGCTAAATGTAATTGTTTCTATACGACAGCCATAACCTAACTCATTACATCAACTTGAAATATTCCATCTTACTTCAGCCTTGTTTTCCCTCTTAACCTAACTCATCAGATTAACTCAAATTTTCAGACTTTATCCGCTGTTTCTAATCATTGCCTCTGCCAGACTTTTCCAAATATCAAATTACTTTCTCTCTCTCCTTTCATAGTGTCCTACTCATCCTCTCCTCTGCCCTTTTCACCTTACTGCATAAGCAGTTGGTTTAGAATCTTTCCTCAGCCCTTTCCACCTTACTGCATAAGCAGTTGGTTTAGTACCTCTCCTCTGCCCTTTTCACCTTACTGTATAAGCAGTTGGTTTAGTGCCTCTCCTCCACCCTTTTCACCTTACTGTATAAGCAGTTGGTTTAGTACCTCTCCTCTTCCCTTTTCACCTTACTGTATATGATGTTGGTTTAGTACCTCTCCTCTGCCCTTTTCACCTTACTGTATAAGCTGTTGGTTTAGTACCTCTCCTCCACCCTTTTCACCTTACTGTATAAGCAGTTGGTTTAGTACCTCCCCTCTGCCCTTTTCACCTTACTGTATAAGCGGTTGGTTTAGTACCTCTCCCTCTGCCCTTTTCACCTTATTGTATATGTTGTTGGTTTAGTACCTCTCTTCTGCCCTTTTCACCTTACTGTATATGCAGTTGGTTTAGTACCTCTCCACTGCCCTTTTCATCTTACTGTATAAGCAGTTGGTTTAGTGCCCCTCTTCCGCCCTTTTCACCTTACTGTATAAGCAGTTGGCTTAGTACCTCTCCTCTGCCCTTTTCACCTTACTGTATATGTAGTTGGTTTTAGTACCTCTCTTCTGCCCTTTTCACCTTACTGTATAAGCAGTTGGTTTAGTATCTGCCCTCTGCCCTTTTCACCTTACTGTATATGCTGTTGGTTTAGTACCTCTCCTCTGCCCTTTTCACCTTACTATATATGTAGTTGGTTTTAGTACCTCTCCTCTGCCCTTTTCACCTTACTGTATAAGCAGTTGGTTTAGTACCTGCACTCTGCCCTTTTCACATTACTGTATAAGCAGTTGGTTTAGTACCTGCCCTTTGCCCTTTTCACCTTACTGTATATGTTGTTGGTTTAGTACCTCTCCTCTGCCCTTTTCACCTTACTGTATATGCAGTCGGTTTAGTTCCTCTCCTCTGCCCTTTTCACCTTACTGTATATGCTGTTGGTTTAGTACCTCTCCTCTGCCCTTTTCTCCTTACAGTATATGCAAGTTGGTTTAGTACCTCTCCTCTGCTCTTTTCACCTTACTGTATAAGCAGTACCTGCCCTCTGCCCTTTTCACCTTACTGTATATGTTGTTGGTTTAGTACCTCTCCTCTGCCCTTTTCACCTTACTGTATATGCAGTTGGCTTAGTTCCTCTCCTCCGCCCTTTTCATCTTACTGTATATGCTGTTGGTTTAGTACCTCTCCTCTGCCCTTTTCACCTTATTGTATATGCTGTTGGTTTAGTACCTCTCCTCTGCCCTTTTCACCTTACTGTATATGCTGTTGGTTTAGTACCTCTCCTCTGCACTTTTCATCTTACTGTATATGCAGTTGGTTTAGTACCTCTCCACTGCCCTTTTCATCTTACTGTATAAGCAGTTGGTTTAGTGCCTCTCTTCCGCCCTTTTCACCTTACTGTATAAGCAGTTGGCTTAGTACCTCTCCTCTGCCCTTTTCACCTTACTGTATATGCTGTTGGTTTAGTACCTCTCCTCTGCCCTTTTCACCTTACTGTATACGCAGTTGGTTTTAGTACCTCTCCTCTGCCCTTTTCACCTTACTGTATAAGCAGTTGGTTTAGTACTTGCCCTCTGCCCTTTTCACCTCACTGTATATGCTGTTGGTTTAGTACCTGCCCTCTACCCTTTTCACCTTACTGTATAAGTTGTTGGTTTAGTACCTCTCCTTTGCTCTTTTCACCTTACTGTATATGCATTTGGTTTAGTTCCTCTCCTCTGCCCTTTTCACCTTACTGTATATGCTGTTGGTTTAGTATCTCTCCTCTGCCCTTTTCATCTTACTGTATATGCTGTTGGTTTAGTACCTCTCCTCTGCCCTTTTCACCTTACTGTATAAGCTGTTGGTTTAGTACCTCTCCTCCACCCTTTTCACCTTACTGTATAAGCAGTTGGTTTAGTACCTCCCCTCTGCCCTTTTCACCTTACTGTATAAGCGGTTGGTTTAGTACCTCTCCCTCTGCCCTTTTCACCTTATTGTATATGTTGTTGGTTTAGTACCTCTCTTCTGCCCTTTTCACCTTACTGTATATGCAGTTGGTTTAGTACCTCTCCACCGCCCTTTTCACCTTACTGTATAAGCAGTTGGCTTAGTACCTCTCCTCTGCCCTTTTCAACTTACTGTATATGTAGTTGGTTTTAGTACCTCTCATCTGCCCTTTTCACCTTACTGTATAAGCAGTTGGTTTAGTACCTGCCCTCTGCCCTTTTCACCTTACTGTATATGCTGTTGGTTTAGTACCTCTCCTATGCCCTTTTCACCTTACTGTATATGTAGTTGGTTTTAGTACCTCTCCTCTGCCCTTTTCACCTTACTGTATAAGCAGTTGGTTTAATACCTGCACTCTGCCCTTTTCACATTACTGTATAAGCAGTTGGTTAGTACCTGCCCTTTGCCCTTTTCACCTTACTGTATATGTTGTTGGTTTAGTACCTCTCCTCTGCCCTTTTCACCTTACTGTATATGCAGTCGGTTTAGTTCCTCTCCTCTGCCCTTTTCACCTTACAGTATATGCAAGTTGGTTTAGTACCTCTCCTCTGCTCTTTTCACCTTACTGTATAAGCAGTACCTGCCCTCTGCCCTTTTCACCTTACTGTATATGTTGTTGGTTTAGTACCTCTCCTCTGCCCTTTTCACCTTACTGTATATGCAGTTGGCTTAGTTCCTCTCCTCCGCCCTTTTCATCTTACTGTATATGCTGTTGGTTTAGTACCTCTCCTCTGCCCTTTTCACCTTACTGTATATGCAGTTGGTTTAGCACCTCTCCTCTGCCCTTTTCACCTTATTGTATATGCTGTTGGTTAGTACCTCTCCTCTGCCCTTTTCACCTTACTGTATATGCTGTTGGTTTAGTACCTCTCCTCTGCACTTTTCATCTTACTGTATATGCAGTTGGTTTAGTACCTCTCCACTGCCCTTTTCATCTTACTGTATAAGCAGTTGGTTTAGTGCCTCTCTTCCGCCCTTTTCACCTTACTGTATAAGCAGATGGCTTAGTACCTCTCCTCTGCCCTTTTCACCTTACTGTATATGCTGTTGGTTTAGTACCTCTCCTCTGCCCTTTTCACCTTACTGTATATGCAGTTGGTTTTAGTACCTCTCCTCTGCCCTTTTCACCTTACTGTATAAGCAGTTGGTTTAGTACTTGCCCTCTGCCCTTTTCACCTCACTGTATATGCTGTTGGTTTAGTACCTCTCCTCTGTCCTTTTCACCATACTGTATATGCAGTTGGTTTAGTACCTCTCCTCTGCCCTTTTCACCTTACTGTATAAGCAGTTGGTTTAGTACCTGCCCTCTACCCTTTTCACCTTACTGTATAAGTTCTTGGTTTAGTACCTCTCCTTTGCCCTTTTCACCTTACTGTATATGCATTTGGTTTAGTTCCTCTCCTCCGCCCTTTTCACCTTACTGTATATGCTGTTGGTTTAGTATCTCTCCTCTGCCCTTTTCATCTTACTGTATATGCTGTTGGTTTAGTACCTCTCCTCTGCCCTTTTCACCTTACTGTATAAGCTGTTGGTTTAGTACCTCTCCTCCACCCTTTTCACCTTACTGTATAAGCAGTTGGTTTAGTACCTCCCCTCTGCCCTTTTCACCTTACTGTATAAGCGGTTGGTTTAGTACCTCTCCCTCTGCCCTTTTCACCTTATTGTATATGTTGTTGGTTTAGTACCTCTCTTCTGCCCTTTTCACCTTACTGTATATGCAGTTGGTTTAGTACCTCTCCACTGCCCTTTTCATCTTACTGTATAAGCAGTTGGTTTAGTGCCCCTCTTCCGCCCTTTTCACCTTACTGCATAAGCAGTTGGCTTAGTACCTCTCCTCTGCCCTTTTCACCTTACTGTATATGTAGTTGGTTTTAGTACCTCTCCTCTGCCCTTTTCACCTTACTGTATAAGCAGTTGGTTTAGTACCTGCCCTCTGCCCTTTTCACCTTACTGTATATGCTGTTGGTTTAGTACCTCTCCTCTGCCCTTTTCACCTTACTGTATATGTAGTTGGTTTTAGTACCTCTCCTCTGCCCTTTTCACCTTACTGTATAAGCAGTTGGTTTAGTACCTGCACTCTGCCCTTTTCACATTACTGTATAAGCAGTTGGTTTAGTACCTGCCCTTTGCCCTTTTCACCTTACTGTATATGTTGTTGGTTTAGTACCTCTCCTCTGCCCTTTTCACCTTACTGTATATGCAGTCGGTTTAGTTCCTCTCCTCTGCCCTTTTCACCTTACTGTATATGCTGTTGGTTTAGTACCTCTCCTCTGCCCTTTTCACCTTACAGTATATGCAAGTTGGTTTAGTACCTCTCCCCTGCTCTTTTCACCTTACTGTATAAGCAGTACCTGCCCTCTGCCCTTTTCACCTTACTGTATATGTTGTTGGTTTAGTACCTCTCCTCTGCCCTTTTCAACTTACTATATATGCAGTTGGCTTAGTTCCTCTCCTCCGCCCTTTTCATCTTACTGTATATGCTGTTGGTTTAGTACCTCTCCTCTGCCCTTTTCACCTTACTGTATATGCAGTTGGTTTAGCACCTCTCCTCTGCCCTTTTCATCTTACTGTATAAGCAGTTGGTTTAGTGCCTCTCTTCTGCCCTTTTCACCTTACTGTATAAGCAGTTGGCTTAGTACCTCTCCTCTGCCCTTTTCACCTTACTGTATATGCTGTTGGTTTAGTACCTCTCCTCTGCACTTTTCATCTTACTGTATATGCAGTTGGTTTAGTACCTCTCCACTGCCCTTTTCATCTTACTGTATAAGCAGTTGGTTTAGTGCCTCTCTTCTGCCCTTTTCACCTTACTGTATAAGCAGTTGGCTTAGTACCTCTCCTCTGTCCTTTTCACCTTACTGTATATGCTGTTGGTTTAGTACCTCTCCTCTGCCCTTTTCACCTTACTGTATATGCAGTTGGTTTTAGTACCTCTCCTCTGCCCTTTTCACCTTACTGTATAAGCAGTTGGTTTAGTACTTGCCCTCTGCCCTTTTCACCTCACTGTATATGCTGTTGGTTTAGTACCTCTCCTCTGTCCTTTTCACCATACTGTATATGCAGTTGGTTTAGTACCTCTTCTCTGCCCTTTTCACCTTACTGTATAAGCAGTTGGTTTAGTACCTGCCCTCTACCCTTTTCACCTTACTGTATAAGTTGTTGGTTTAGTACCTCTCCTTTGCCCTTTTCACCTTACTGTATATGCTGTTGGTTTAGTATCTCTCCTCTGCCCTTTTCATCTTACTGTATATGCATTTGGTTTAGTTCCTCTCCTCCGCCCTTTTCACCTTACTGTATATGCTGTTGGTTTAGTATCTCTCCTCTGCCCTTTTCATCTTACTGTATATGCTGTTGGTTTAGTACCTCTCCTCTGCCCTTTTCACCTTACAGTATATGCAAGTTGGTTTAGTACCTCTCCTCTGCCCTTTTCACCTTACTGTATAAGCAGTACCTGCCCTCTGCCCTTTTCACCTTACTGTATATGCAGTTGGTTTAGTACCTCTCCTCTGCACTTTTCACCTTACTGTATATGCAGTTGGTTTAGTACCTCTCCTCTGCCCTTTTCACCTTACTGCATAAGCAGTTGGTTTAGTGCCTCTCCCCCGCCCTTTTCACCTTACTGTATAAGCAGTTGGTTTAGTATCTCTCCTCTGCCCTTTTCACCTTACTGTATATGCAGTTGGTTTAGTACCTCTCCTCTGCCCTTTTCACCTTACTGTATAAGCAGTTGGTTTAGTGCCTCTCCTCCGCCCTTTTCACCTTACTGTATAAGCAGTTGGTTTAGTACCTCTCCCCTGCCCTTTTCACCTTACTGTATATGTTGTTGGTTTAGTACCTCTCCTCTGCCTTTTTCACCTTACTGTATATGCAGTTGGTTTAGTACCTCTCCTCTGCCCTTTTCACCTTACTGTATATGCAGTTGATTTAGTACCTCTCCTCTGCCCTTTCCACCTTACTGCATAAGCAGTTGGTTTAATACCTCTCCTCTGCCCTTTTCACCTTACTGTATAAGCAGTTGGTTTAGTACCTCTCCTCTGCCCTTTTCACCTTACTGTGTATGATGTTGGTTTAGTACCTCTCCTCTGCCTTTTTCACCTTACTGTATAAGCAGCTGGTTTAGTACCTCTCCTCTGCCCTTTTCATCTTACTGTATATGATGTTGGTTTAGTGCCTCTCCTCTGCCCTTTTCACCTTACTGTACCAATCCCCCCTACACCCCCCACTCCCCCCTACTACTTAAATATACTAACTCCAAGATAGCACTACAGCGAGGAAAAGGGAAAATTTTCCATTCCGCGCTGTATGGATATCTCCGTTTAGAACATTCTTCAATCATATGGTGTCGGCCATATGACATTGGATGTTCTAATACTTTGAGCATCTAAATGGGACCTATATATATATATATATATATATATATATATATATATATATATATATATATAGATATATATAGATATATGTATGTATATATATATATATATATATATATATATATATATATATATATATATATATATTTTTTTTAAAACTATATACACATATACACACACACATATATATATATATATATATACATATATATATATATATATATATATATATATATATATATATATATATATATATATATATATATGGGATCCCGACACATGCTCGACTAGCAAATGGCTGAATCACAAAACATCGAACACACATACACGAAAGAGCTTAACATCGACAAGTGCTTCCGTGTATGTGTGCCTGTTTTGTAGATCAGACTACAGTGCGGGTAAGGGAAAATTCCCTTTTCCCTAATGTAGTGCGATGTCGGAGTGAGAATAATAAAGTAGGGGACGTAGATGTTTTTTTTGAACTACACATACATGGAAGTGCTTTTCGATGTTAAGCCCTTTCGTGTATGTGTGTTCGATGTTTTGTGATTTGGACATATGCTAATCAAGCATGTGTCCTAGACCCATATGCATTATAGATGCATATATATGTGTCTACTTTCATTAATAAAAGTTAAACTTACCCGAACCACTAAAACGCGAGACAACTTCACTGAAGTTTTACTATTTTGAAGCAACAGATAAATGATATTTTTCTAAGTGAAACAAACCACTTGGCCACTGGAAAAAAATAAAACTATGCAAATTAAACTCATTAAAGTGGGGGGCTTTGCCCTCCCCCATTTGGGGGTCTGCACTCACCTCACCCCCACCTAACTAAATATAAAAACTCTGAGATCACACTACACTGGGGAAAAGGGCAAAGAAAAGGGCAAAGATCACCCTGGTGGCCAAGTGGTTCATTTCCCTTAGAACAATATTGGTGATCCATTGCTTCAATATAGTATGGGTTTGGTATAGTCATCTCATGTTTTAGTGATTTGGGTAATTAATGAAAGTAGACCCTTATATATGGGTTCAGTATGTAATACTGAAATTCCACAATCCTGGGACTCTGAATATCGATGACCAGAATCTCAAGATTACAGAATCCCGAAAGTAGTGAATGGGGATTGCCGTACAGTGCGAAACGAGAAATTTGCCATTCACTTCACTGTAGTGCGAACTTCGACTTGATATATTTAAGTTGCAGGGGGGCTTGCCCCCCTGCATAAATGTTAGAATAGTTTGTTTTATGTTTTACCTTTTTTTTTAAGTTCAAGATTCTGCAATCTCGAGACCTGGTCCTCTGTTTTCAGATTCTCTGGATTGTGAAATTTTGGTAATACGAAGTGAACCCGTATATATATATATATATATATATATATATATATATATATATATATGTATATTAGCCTGAATGTTCCCATAAAGACTTAAAAAGTAAAAAGTTAAAAGTCACCAGCATTCAGCAGCTATTTATCTAGAGAATGATATATCCTTAAGGTGTCATTTGTATATATCCCATGGGCTTCCACTACAGGAGGTTTAAGATATCACACTGAAAGCACCAGCTAGATGGGCTCTTTCTTGCAGGTTTTACTGATTGATTTGTCTGTGTGAACTTTTTTCCTTTTGGTCTGGATCTCTCTCCCTGCTTCCCTCTCTCTCATCTTTCTATGTATTGTATGTATGCATATAGGTGTGTGTGTGTGTGTGTGTGTGTGTGTGTGTGTGTGTGTGTGGTGTGTGTGTGTGTGTGTGTGGTGTGTGTGTGTGTGTGTGTGTGTGTGTGTGTGTGTGTGTGTGTGTGTGTGGTGTGTGGTGTGTGTGTGTGTGTGTGTGTGTGTGTGTGTGTGTGTGTGTGTGTGTGTGTGTGTGTGTGTGTGTGTGTGTTTGTGTAATGAATGTTACCTGAAACCTTAAAATCGATGTTTTCCATTATATTCATGCACATACATACGCATACATACACACACAAACACAAGCTCCTCAGCATAATCAAAATGTGAAGAAACCAAATATATTCTAAGCTGAAACTTTAAATTCTTTTATCTTTTTTGTTCAGTGAAATTATTACATGTTCCTTAAAACTGCAGTATTTCTGCTCTGACACTCTTTTAATTGAAATACAAAGGAAGGATGTGTAGGCTGTAACTACAACACCTGTGTGCTTACCTTGTATCCTCCTTTGAGGATAAATAGATGGGGCTCAATGACTGATAACAGGTTCTCTACACTTATAGTAAGAACATTCAAAATCTTGCAAGGTCTAAAACTTCATCCTATGAGGATGAACAAGAAAATGAACAACTCAGTTCCTTAACAATATCAAGTCCTCTTTCTCCTCAAAATATAACTGCATAAGCTCTTTCTGTGTGTTTTAATACCACTGACAGCAGTAACCTGTATACATGTGACTGTTAAAAAACAGAGTATCATGCAGACAGCATGACATTTAAAGGCTACACCTTCCAGTGCTTTTAGATCACTTGATGGAAATCTTTGCCAACCTTACATGCAGTACATTATTCTGTCAAAAAAACAATAATATTTACAATTTATCATTTAGTCCTTTAAATGTTGCAATATATCTTCTAAATCACTTAATGCATCACTAGCCATAGGCCCTCAGGCCAAAAAGTGGCATAATGTATCAGAAATGCAAACTAGAATGAAATATTAAGTGCGACGACCAGTATTGTACCATACACACTGCAGAACTGGTATAGCAGTACTAATGAAAGATAAAGTATCCCATAAGCCTGATGAATGCAGCGATCGACTGTTCCTTATTCAGACAGCTGACTTTTATGTTATCTTATTATTATTCCATATGCCACACGGTGATGAATCTTTTACCGAGGAACTCGAGGCATGAGGCATAGTACATTTTTACACTTGACAGTGACATACAACTGCCTCCCAGACTCCTAACCAAATTTAGGAAGTGTCTGATCTTGAGGAATTGAAAAAGCTTTTTTTGAAAATATATTCACTGCTCTCCATTTGTGTTTTATAACACCTTTAAATGTAACATGAATACATACTTGCAAATGTGTGTATGCGTGTGTGTGTGTATATATATATATATATATATATATATATATATATATATATAATATATATATATATATATAGATATACATCTACATATACATGCACAGTTGCTTGTATAATCTCTCCCTCTCTGTCTCTCTACTGCAGTTTTTGTTGGTACCTAACAGTGCTGGTTCTCTGGTTTGAATGTCAGCTGTATCTTCTTCTTGTGTCCTCAAACATGTCTGCTGGTTGCTCCAGTTTTCTTAGTTATTTTAAATATATGCTGTACATGAACTGGGGTCCTCCAAAGTGTCCATAGATGTATGTGTGTGTGTGTGTGTGTGTGTGTGTGTGTGTGTGTGTGTGTGTGTGTGTGTGTGTGATTGTGTGTGTGGGTGCATGCGCATGCTTGTGTGCATGCATGTATGTGCGTGTGTGTACCATGTGTAGGTGTACGTGTATGTTTATCCTGTATTAGAGTGGTGTCCCGTCTAAAATTTGTTTCTCTGTCTTGCCCCATTAGGTGCTGGGATAGTGGCCAGTGGGTAATAAATGAAAGACTGGATGAATTATATCATCCCATGGAAAGAAGCCTTGGCTCTCAAACTAAATTTATTTCCTTGACTGGGAAATAAAAAGAGAGACTGATAAATGAAGGGCAATGAATGTGACATGCCTTGATGTTTTTCAATAGATTCTAGCAAACAAAAAACTCATATCACTGCTCCATTGATTAAAAAAAAAAAAAAAAACAACTGAACATCAGGTCAAACCTATAGTAGTTACTTTTTAACACATCATCTTCACATAAAGAGTGTTATGATTAGCTGGATGTGTTTAGTGTTGTCTCTTTGGAAATCTTTTATCAAGTGACAGTGCAGTATGATAATAATCTAGAAAGGTGAGCATGTCTCTACAGATACAACTCACTAATAGGGAATATATATGAATAAGGGTATGATAAGGGACAATGCATAAGATTCCATATTCAGCCAGTGGTAAAGTAGTCTATGGTTAATATAATCCTTCCCATTCAACTTTAAAACCTCAAAAAACATTTATCACTGCATTCTAACTTTATCAACTCACAGATAAATTCCTCATAATTAGCTGAAACACCTGGTGTTCATGAGGGTAATTTGCACATATCCCATGTGCCTCTGATTGAAGAGGTTTGAGAGGTCACTCATTGGAAGTTCCAGCTTGGCTGGAGTTTTCATTTAACTTCCTCGTATCAATACGACCCTAATACCACCATCACCATTCATACATTACGCAATAATAAAACAAAGTAAACTTATGAAAATAATACTCAAAATCTGCAAGATTATCTGTTAAGGACAATCATTCTACTATTCATGAAAATATATACAACCTAACCCTGGTGCTACCATTTGTAAGAATAACAGAAAAATCAGCTAACATTCCACCCAAGGTATTTAGGTATGTCATTTATCAGCTAGAAGATTATCAGACAAAATAACAAACCTTCACAGGTGGATAGTTTGCTACAAAATTGAAAATAACAGAAACTTGAGTTAAACCTACCAGACGCGATCAAATAACCAAAGGAGGTAGAGGTGTATGCGTCATGTAATCAGATGGACTTCAGCTAACAAATCCCAAACTGATCGTGATTCCCAAATTTGAGAGAGGAGAACCTATAATCACCGCTCTCATAATAAGTTCATGTAAACAACTACAGATAGCTGCCTTCCACTGTTAATTCAGTAAGAGAACACTATCAATCGGATAGTCTGTTCTGGATAAAACAAAATGTTATACACCAGACAATCATATTAGGTGACATCAGTATTGGTTGACCAACACAGAAGCTATTAACAAAACCACAGCCACAAAGCATTTAATCTCTTTGGATTCATAAAGCTAACTGTAGAAACAACAAGAATATATAAAACAAAAGAGCACCTTACATTTATAATATTAAAGCAACTAAAGAACCCACTAATGTTTTGTATAACTGGTATGCCCCAAAACAAAATTGCATCCAGAATGCTTTACCAATTTACTTAACCAAAATCAACTGGACACTGCTTACATTTTGACCACTGGACAACACTCTTTCTTACAAACTTTTCTCTCTGGTTTGAATTTCCTAGCACCCTAAAGGATATGTTAAGTTTGAAAGTCAATGAATGAAAGAGACAGGGCTTGAAACTACAGAAAAGGAACTTAGCAATGCAAACTAACCACTCTTGCAAATTCCTGTGAAACAAGTGTGAAAACTATGTTCCTGAAGGACAAATAAAATACGTTGATGACCAACAGACCAAATACCAACAAATCTGGTCAGGAGAAAAGTATGTCACACCTACAGTTTGAAGTATTCACTCCTAACTTTGTCTACTATGGATATTGTACAAGTGTATTAATATAGTATTTTTGATTTAACTCACAATATCTTGAAAATATGTACATCCTTTATCTTAAGCTTTGTAAAAATGATTTTGACCACTTGCACTTTGAAATACTTTGTTTGTTGACAACTTTTTTGTTTTGAATCATCAAAAAATGTATTTCTATCTTCGTTGTGGAGCTTTTTCCCCCAGGCCTCTACTGAAAATGTATGTTTTAGTTCCCAGAGACACAAAAGCAAATAAATAAATATATAAATTCTAAACAAAACTAACACGACATCAGCTCACTATATAGCCGAAAAAAAATTCCACAACAAATCCTCTCCAGCATGAAATAGATTTTTATACTGCTTGTACCATACATAACCACTTCATAAAATCAGCAAATCTCCAAAAGTCACAATCAAGTTAAACATACTTAGACTCAAGAGGCAAATCTGAAATGGTGACTTCATATTGCAACAGATTAACATAAGACAAATAAAAAAGCAACTCCTAAAATTCACACCTAGAACCCTTGCTTCTGATCAAATACTCTCTGAATATCTTCAAATAGCTAACAATTCTATAGCTTAAGAATATGTCCCTAACCACAAGGATCCATTTTAGGACCTACCCTATTCAATATTTGTATAAATTACATTATTTTGAGTTGTCTCATGAAAACAAATGAGTCTTTCCTTTACTATTTCAATATTAGATAAAACCACCATAGAAGAGGTCACCCACATTAAACAACTGCTATATGTTGTCAAAAAATTAAGGTTTAGTGTTTATGTCAATAATTTATTTGAAATAAAATATAGCATTCACAGCAGCAGAGAGGTTCATGTTGCTACCTCATGACAGTTGCTTTTCCAGTTTGATTCCTGGCCATGATGCCTTTTGTATGGAGTCTGTATATCCTTCCTGTGTCCATATGTATGTTTTCTGAGTGGTCTTCTTTTTTAGCACATCCTCAAGGTATGCCGCAGGTGAACTGGCAATACTCCAAACTACCTACAGGTACATGTATAGTGTGTGTGTGTGTGTGTGTGTGTGTGTGTGTGTGTGTGTGTGTGTGTGTGTGCGTGTGCGTGTGCTTGTGTGTGTGTGTGTGTGTATGTATCCGTGTCTGTGTGCATACATATGTGTGTGTGTGTGTGTGTGTGTGTGTGTGTGTGTGTGTGTGTGTGTGTGTGTGTGTGTGTACTTTCTGCAATGCACATTGGCCAGGATTAGTATCTCTGCCTTGTATCCAATGAGCATTGGGAAAGGAATAGGTAGTAACCTGCAAAATAGCTGAATGAATGAGAGTACAGTGCATGTGTTTTTTTTTTCTTCAGTATAGATATACATTAATCATTGTCCCTAGATCTTTAATGGCAGTGCCATTTGTTTATGGTTTACACTTTTTTGTAATTGTATTTTTATACTTTTTGCCAAGACTCATGTTGTTATATGTAGTTTCATGTGAGGTAATTATTACAGCACCTGGTTAATATTTGCTGTAAACCATCTTGGAGAGCTTTAACATCTTTTTGTTAAAATAATTATGTTGCCCAGTGAGCACGTTTCACCACATTTGGTTATACCTAATGCATTTCCTTTATTTGTATTTGTATGTGAGATTAGTAATCCTAAATGAGGCAACCTCAGTGCAGGGTCCTGTGGGATACCTTTGCTAGCCTTCATTAGGACTGATAGGTAACCTCTTTCCTGCCATGTTGTCTACCTTTGGTTAATCACTCTTATGCATGTATTCACATTCAATCTTTTAAATACTCCTTTATGTGGAATAACACTGAATACCTTTGCAAGGGTAAGGTAAAAGGTATGAGCTACCAGTGTATCATCAAGTCTTGCCTTTACCTAACGACTCATATTGGTTCATAGGTTCATAGGTTGGTACTAGGCTATTGGCCCTAGGGTCTATATGTCTAGCCATAACAATTCCCTGGATATTTCTTCCCACAATATTTACTTCCCTGTACCCCTGTCTAGCAGAGTGACTGATGTGATCCTCGGGGTTCGTTCATAATTAACAGCAGTAACTCCCTTGTGTGATTTGGCTAAGCTCCATTATAACTGTTTTTCATTAATTCACAGAATATTGAGCAGTCTGATTTAAAATGTATGTCTGATGTGCTCCCCCTTTGTCAAATGGTTATACTATTCTAACACAGAAAACTATCCAAATTGATTTTGAACTAGGCTTACCAACATATTTATTTAATATATCTATATGTATGTGTGTTTGTGTGTGTGTGTGTGTGTGTGTGTGTGTGTGTATCTGTATCTGTGTGTTTACATATGTGTGCGTGTGTGTGTGTGAGTGTGTGTTTGTGTGTGTGTTAAAGCTGTAAGAGGTTAGTCAGTTACACATCTTTGTTTAAAATGGAAGATTTATATACTCTTTCCATAGTACCATTTTGTGCCACTTTATAGACAAAATAAGCCACCGCAGGAAACACATTTGTGGCATCAACTAAGATTTATGTCTCCATAGTGTGACCTGTATTAATTGACACCTAATACTCTTCCTAAAGATATGAGCCAATTAACATTAGTACATAATGAACTGTTCATATGAGCACTCTGTTGGCATGTACTTTTTTTTCAAATACAGAGTGAATGAGTGTATGATGGCACACTGATATCACTGTAAGTACAACTGTGGAATTAAATGTTTGTATCTGTTAGGTAGGTCATTCTACAATATGCAGTCATGCATATTATATAACTCATTACTATGGAGAGGATCACACAACAGGTATCTGCCAATAAATGTGCAATATTACAGTATGGTATTGTTCATATTAAATATGGGTTTAAAAATGGATGTGTATATTTGAAAAAAAACAGGCTCTTATATTCATAAAGCTTTTGTGAGATTCATCTAAAATACAAAACTTGTCCTGGTGTTTACATTACCATTACTTAGCTAACTTTAGTTGAACAAATAATATTTATAATGTCATTTACTAGCAAGGCCTACTAAATAAATTCTAGTCATGTATAAATTGTTGTGCTAATAATAAATACAAATATTGCTCAACAGTCTCTAGAAGGTTTTATAAAGAAATGAGCATAGACAAAGAAAATACATTTTAATAATACAACTATAATTTTTTATGTATTTATTATATTTTTATTTGTTAACTAGAGTAGAACACTGGTTTCTACTGACCTATATTCATGATAAGCCTGGAGTTAGAAACAGAGCAAGGAGCCAGATATATCACTTTTAAAACTGAGAAAATAGATAATCGCCATTTATCCATGTCTGCATACCTAGAACACAGCATTAATATCACTAGAGAGTTGAACAGTCAGACATGATATAACATTGTACAGCAAATGTTTCAATTTACAACATATTTCTCACGAGTTATAGAGAAAGAACGGCAATTTACTGAAAGTTGTAAAACCAATAAGGTCTGCTGGTGAGATGAGAGGTTAAACAGAGTAGGGGAAAGTAGGTTAAAAAAGATGGAAAGTAAATAATAGGAGAGTGCTTTATATGAGAAAACTATTGGTCATTCATTGGGGTAACTAACCAAGAGTGGAGCATATTTCATCAACTAGGGTACTATGCAATGCAATTAAGAACTGGGTGATGCTGCTTTTGCATTTTTAGACAGTTACTTTTTAAACTGTAGTATGAATTTCTGTAAGAGTAAAAAGGACTTTAGATATTAGTGGGACTTCATTCTCATTTTAATCAGTAATGCACTAGAAGTGAAGCTGGGTGACAGTCATAGTCATTGCTGTTCCCAGTATTATCTTTAATTGCTTTTTATCTGTCATTTATGAAATGCATAACTTTCCAATAAGAACAATGCTACTTTTTCTTTAATCTGCTCTGTAATTTAAAAACATGGGGCCGGCCAACACCTCAGAGAATCCCTTTACTGATGTAACATTGCATGAATTCTTGGTTGTCAAATCCCAGTTTAGCTGTGTAGTCAGAGAGCTGTCTATGGTGCTGAAAGATGTCAGCTGCTCTTATTGTTTGAGAACTGAAGTCATGCAATGTAGGGCTAAGCACTGCAACATTTCAGAAGAAAAACAGAGTAAGAAATGAATGCAGTATCTTCACTTTGGTGGGTTGATGAGCTAAAGTAGTTTGCATCTATGCTTTTATTGCATTGGCCTTTTTAACTGAGCTAAAAATAGAGCGGTAGGATACAATTATTTCAGCTTTACACCACTGTCTGTACTGCATGTGAAGTGACACATTTTGATACTGTCATTTAGACACTCATGGCAGTAAAAGAAAACAAAATTTAAACTACATAAATAATAGGACATATAAGTTCAAATCCATGCTGACATTTACTTTATTTGAGGTACTTACACATAGACTGATCATGTTGCTTTCATACTGCTAAGCTCTTCTTTTTAAGAGATACTGGATTATTGCAAATTACAAACTTCATCTGGAACACTGATTTGAGGTAAATTATTTTATTGCCAGATCTTAATAAATGCCTTTTAAAATTCTGCAGTATGTAAGAAAGTAAGTAAGTGCCTTCCACTGCTCCATTTTTGTACTTTAGATATAATGCAACACAGCGACATGTATACTATGATGCTAATATATATACATGAATCTAGTAATAAATGAGGACACACATTTTACTGACACTAAACTGTACAAAACTAAACTTGTCAACACTAAAATGGTAGACTACATAGCTAGTTAACCCACACTAAAAATATTTTTTTTTTAAAGGAGGCACCCCCTGCACCCCTTGCTATTTATTTATACAACAATGGGAAAAAGGGAAACTTTCCTAAAATCTACCTCAAAGCAGTGACAAGTGGAGTACTACAGAGATCCATCCTGGGACCTCTCCTGTTTGGTATCTAATTCTCTGAAGTACAGGCTAACACAGAAGGCCTCTGGCTAACGAAGCTCGCAGATGATTGTAAACTAGG
The DNA here is from genome assembly GCF_019279795.1 of Protopterus annectens. NCBI lineage: Eukaryota > Metazoa > Chordata > Ceratodontiformes > Protopteridae > Protopterus > Protopterus annectens. The sequence goes on along the minus strand of NC_056733.1, from coordinate 1,216,485,860 downwards.
AGCCATAGTCAAGTCACCAAATGATGTGGACATCCTACAGAAGGGCCTCACTGAGACAAATGCCTGGTGTCAGAGCCATGGCCTCAAGCACAATGCCAAAAAGTGCAATGTCATCCCCTTTGGTAAAAACTCTGTACCCATGAACTACCACATAGGCAGCAATCTACTTAACACCGAATGCATGATAAGAGACCTTGGGACCCAGGTGGACAGTAGTCTCTCCTTTGCTTGTCACATCACCACAGTAGTTGGGAAGTCCTTCTACATGGCACACCTCATCATAAAAGGG